>NC_133329.1:329599940-329699951 GCF_042186555.1 Aquarana catesbeiana | reverse complement strand
AATCCTGGTCTTTGCATTGGTGAATGTTTTGAACGCTACCATTCACTAGTTGAGTATTAGCGTAGGGTACAGCATTGCACAGACTAGGCACACTTTCACAGGGTCTCCCAAGATGCCATCGCATTTTGAGAGACCCGAACCTGGAACCGGTTACCGTTATAAAAGTTACAGTTACAAAAAAAAGTGTAAAAATATATATATATATATATATATATATATATATATATATATATATATATATATATATATATATATATATATATATATATATATATATATAAAATAAAAAAAAATAGTTGTCGTTTTATTGTTCTCTCTCTCTCTCTATTCTCTCTCTCTTGTTCTGCTCTTTTTTACTGTATTCTATTCTGCAATGTTTTATTGTTATTATGTTTTATCATGTTTGCTTTTCAGGTATGCAATTTTTTATACTTTACCGTTTACTGTGCTTTATTGTTAACCATTTTTTTGTCTTCAGGTACACCATTCACGACTTTGAATGGTTATACCAGAATGATGCCTGCAGGTTTAGGTATCATCTTGGTATCATTCTTTTCAGCCAGCGGTCGGCTTTCGTGTAAAAGCAATCCTAGTGGCTAATTAGCCTCTAGACTGGGGGAAGCATTTTATCACACCGATCTTGGTGTCATCAGATGCTTTGAGGGCAGAGGAGAGATCTAGGGTCAATTTTTTCAAAAAAGAGTACCTGTCACTACCTATTGCTATCATAGGGGATATTTGCATTCCCCGAGATAACAATAAAAATGATTAAAAAAAAAATGAAAGGAACAGTTTAAAAATAAGATAAAAAAGCAAAAAAATAATAAAGAAAAAAAAAAAAAAAAAGCACCCCTGTCGCCCCCTGCTCTCGCGCTAAGGCGAACGCAAACGGCGGTCTGTCGTCAAACGTAAACCGCAATTGCACCATGCATGTGAGGTATCGCCGCGAAGGTCAGATCGAGGGCAGTAATTTTTGCAGTAGACCTCCTCTGTAAATCTAAAGTGGTAACCTGTAAAGGCTTTTAAAAATGCATTTATTTTGTTGCCACTGCACGTTTGTGCGCAATTTTAAAGCATGTCATGTTTGGTATCCATGTACTCGGCCTAAGATCATCTTTTTTATTTCATCAAACATTTGGGCAATATAGTGTGTTTTAGTGCATTAAAATTTAAAAAAGTGTGTTTTTTCCCCAAAAAATGCGTTTGAAAAATCGCTGCGCAAATACTGTGTGAAAAAAAAAAATGAAACACCCACCATTTTAATCTGTAGGGCATTTTGCTTTAAAAAAATGCCTCTCAGCAAATAGCTTGGGGTGTCTACTTTCCAAAATGGGGTCATTTGGGGGGGGTTTTGTGCCACCTGGGCATTCCATGGCCTCCGAAACTGTGATAGGCAGTGAAGAGTGAAATCAAAAATTTTCACCCTTGGAAATCCTGAAGGCGGTGCTTGGTTTTCGGGGCCCCGTACGCGGCTAGGCTCCCAAAAAGTCCCACACATGTGGTATCCCCATACTCAGGAGAAGCAGCTAAATGTATTTTGGGGTGCAATTCCACATATGCCCATGCCCTGTGTGAGCAATATATCATTTAGTGACAACTTTTTGTAAATATTTTTTTTTTTTTTGTCATTATTCAATCACTTGGGACAAAAAAAATAAATATTCAATGGGTTCAACATGCCTCTCAGCAATTTCCTTGGGGTGTCTACTTTCCAAAATGGGGTCATTTGGGGGGGGGGGGTGTACTGCCCTGCCATTTTAGCACCTCAAGAAATGACATAGGCAGTCATAAACTAAAAGCTGTGTAAATTACAGAAAATGTACCCTAGTTTGTAGACGCTATAACTTTTGCGCAAACCAATAAATATATGCTTATTGACTTTTTTTACCAAAGACATGTGGCCGAATACATTTTGGCCTAAATGTATGACTAAAATTTAGTTTATTGGATTTTTTTTATAACAAAAAGTAGAAAATATCATTTTTTTTTTCAAAATTTTCGGTCTTTTTCCGTTTATAGCGCAAAAAATAAAAACTGCAGAGGTGATCAAATACCATCAAAAGAAAGCTCTATTTGTGGGAAGAAAAGGACGCAAATTTCGTTTGGGTACAGAATTGCATGACCGCGCAATTAGCAGTTAAAGCGACGCAGTGCCAAATTGGAAAAAGACCTCTGGTCCTTAGGCAGCATAATGGTCCGGGGCTCAAGTGGTTAAAAAAAAAAAATGAAAATTACTATTTTTCCAGGGTCTCTACTTTTTTTTATTATTTAGAATTGGGGGTTTTAACTAATCTTTAGGTGTAAAATTAGCATTTTAAAACGTGTGCGAAAACTGCTCTGGCAGCAAGGGAGAAAAGGAAACCTGCAGTTGAAGAGGGCATTACAGTGCACAGGCAAAGCAAGTATTTTTTTCACTTTACCTGGTGCCTTCAGGACTTTATGGTTTTGTATAAAATAAGGCTTGGGTAAATTAGAAAAATCAGACACGGGACATAAAGTAATACAAACTCAACTAATGTTCTAAGCCTTTTCCACACCATTCAGGCTAACTGACGATTTTACCCCCCTGCTGGAGTTGGACTTTAATTTAGCACTCTTTATTTACTGCACAGGTGATGGTTAGGATACATGGTTCTCATAAGCCATTTACAAAACGTGGGGACATCAGGTGTAATATATCCATGCCACAGAATGAATCGGGAGCAGGGAAGCAGGCAAAGGAGACCAGGGCCAGCAAAATTGGAAACACAAGGTAAGAATTACTAGCATTTCTCTTATGCTCTATAACTGATCACTAGGGTTGTCCCGATACCACTTTTTTAGGACCGAGTACAAGTACCGATACTTTTTTTCAAGTACTCGCCGATACCGATTACCGATACTTTTTTTTTAATGTCACGTGACAGTTTTTTTTTTTGCTATTTTTTTTTGGGGGGGGGGGGTGAACGTTGTATGTGTGTGTGTGTTTTTTTTTTTTGGTTTTTCTTTACAATTTTTATTTTTTACAATAATATTTTTTTATTCTTTATTGTTTTTTTTTTTTTTTTTTTTTTTTTTAATCAGCCCTTTTGGGGGGCTTTGGTGAGATATCAGGGGTCTTAACAGACCTCTGATAACTCCCCCTTGAGACAGAGAAAGAGACAGAGGATAAAGATTCCCCAGTCCCTTTCTCTGCAGCCTCAGCTGCACTGAGAATGAATGGAGAGAAGACAGCGGCTCCTCTCCATTCATAAACTGACACATCGTAATCACAGGAGATTACAATGTTTCAGTTATGTGAATGGACAGAGTCAGCTGACTCTATCCATACACAAAGGAAGAGGGGGAGGACGGAGGAACTGAGGGGGAGAACGGAGGGGACAGATAAGTAGAGAGGAATGCAGGGGACAGCGGAGAGGCACAGAGGAACGGAGGGGGCACGGAGGAGGATGCAGTGACAGTCAGCGGTAAGCGATCACCGCTGTATGTCACTAAAGCTGGTGAAAGCCGCTGGGGGAGAATCTTGTAACTCCCCCACGCGCCGATCACTGCTTACTGTCAAGGTATCGGGGAAGCATCGGGAGCATTTGCCCGAGTACAAGTACTTGGGCAAATGCTCAGTATCGGTGCCGATACCGATACTAGTATCGGTATCGGGACAACCCTACTGATCACACATATGATTTCTGTTTTATTGTAAAGTATCTGAATCCCATGATTCATACAGGTTCCTGCTTATTGCTTGATTTGAAGACACTAATGAACCTAAGTCCTAATAAAATTAATGAGAAACATTCCAGTTGGACTTTGTATATACTGTAGTTTGTTCATGTCCATTTGCATTGCACCATGATACTATATTGTATGTATAACGATTTGAAGGTTCAGATATTTGGCTACGAGATTATAAAGGCACAGGCATTCCTATTCATCTTCGCATACCAGGAATTACACGAATTTTCAGGAGTGGTTGCGGATTAAAGTTGCATCTTTTATGGTACTGCTTAGGCACAATTCAATGTTAATAGATGTTCCTATAACACACAAGATCAACACTTTGAATTCCAGTCCCCTTCAATGGTAATATTTGGGGGGTTTTTTTTGTTTTGTTTTAATTTCCCCTATTTCCCTTGCTTTTCAGTTTGTCTGCCAATGATGTGCAAGTTGGATCTCAGATGACCGCGAAAAGTGGTATTATGAAGCTGAACGTTTTAAAGTGCTTTTGAAGATTTAAAAAAAATCAATCTTGAAACATTCCAAGGGGATCACTTGATGGTAGTTCGTGCACAGGGACAAAGAAGCCTAACTGTATGTAGGCTGCTAATTTTTTTTTTTTTTTTTTGTCCTTAAAGCAGAGTTTATTATGTGAAACTACAGTCCAGGTTGCAATACCCACCTCAGTGTGTATATTTTATTTTTTATTTTTTTTGCAACTAGATGTCAGTTTTCAGGCTAAACTACATTGATGCCCTACACTCACAATATGTCCTCAGTCTTAGACTGGACGACACAGAATGTAGTGGAACTCAGCACTCATAGTACAGTGTAATGAGTGGTGCTGACCTCTGCATCTGAGTGCCTATCCTGAGGTTGACAGTACAGTACAAAAGAAACCTGAAATGCTGCTGCCATAGACTTCCAGTGGGCAGTGGGAAGGGGGTAGCCAACTGAGGCAGGAGCCTGGAGTTGGGCTTTAAGCTGGCACTCCAGTGAAAGAAGGTAGAGGGTTTTTTTTTTTTATATAGCAGTTTTTTTGGGAAGGGCCAACCTGTGTTTTATTGGGGAAACTTTGCTTCCAGAGCATTGTCAACAAGAAGATGTGAGGGGGACCTTTTTTGGACAGTTTTCACTTCAAGTGTCTTTGGTAGTAAAGTGTTTTTTTTTTTTTTTTTTTTTTTTTTTGTTTTTGTTTGTTTTTTTGTGGTTACAACAGAAATGTGGACAAATTAATCCCCCAAACGGGTAGACCGTGATTAAAACTGACTGACCTGAATCTATGTACTAAAGATGTTAAAATGCATTTTAACTCCCTGAACAAGTCCCAGAAGGTTCTGCACATTGTACATTTTGAAAAAATTATTTTCATGTAGCTGAAGAACATAGAGTATGATTAGATACTCTTCAGTCATGCATACAATGATTCCTTGGCATAATAATCCAAGGAATATCCGTATATTGCAGTGCCTGAAATTGGCGTTAGCCTGGGTGGAGCTGAACTTTAGTGGTCTTTCAGGGAAATTTGGCTTACAATTCAGCATTAGGTTTTATTTGACATATTTGCTGTTTGTTTTTTTTTTTTTTTGCTCCCAACAGGTTTTGGCAACTAACTGTACCAAAACCATAAAATACATTTTGCTTTTTGTTGTCATCTAGTATTTTTTTTTTTCCCCCACTTTTAAGCTTCCTAACACCACTTCTTTTTTTTTATTTTTTTTTTTATTTTTATTTTTTTTTTGCAAAGTTTATGTAGCATATTGTATGTGTTTTTGAACATGGCACACTGCATTGGCACTTTAAAAGCAGGAGAAAATCACACTACAATTACAAAGTACTTCTCACTGTTAAAAAATAAAGTCGTGACAAACATTTTGTGGTGATTGTCCAGATTATTTACATTAGATTTGCATTCAGAAAGCCATCTATTAAATATTACATTTTGTAAAAGTGTGGCAAAATGTTTAATCACTACCTTTAAGATGTATGAACTTTAAGTGTGCAGAATGGTTTTTCTTTCAGAAAGCCGCTTTATTGTGTTCTGTAGTTGGGAAAATAATTGACTTGCATAACACTGTCCTTTCAATTCACCTTTTAGAAACTTAAAATGCTGAAACTCTTCTGTTGTAAGGAGTTCTTTGAATCTAGGCTGTACTTTACCACAGAGCATGACTAAAACATGGAACAGGTTGACACGTTAGACCAGTCCATCCAAGACACACAGCAGGTTTTTAAAGCTGATGTTCAGGTTTACTTTCACAGCATGGGGTGCGCTGTATAAACTATGTAGTCTCAGCCAAATGCACACAGGGAACTTCATATTCATGATTACTTGGGGTTTTGCTACCATATTCAGGTGAATTGACACCAGTGTCAGAGGCAGGAAGCCCAACTCTAAGCCTCCGTTTTTAACTAGTGTCCATAGGGCTATGTATGTGCCGACCTGTGTGTCTGCAGATTCCCTTTCAAGGGCTTTAATTCCCCTAATTCTTGGCCTGCTCTTAACACCCCTGATGGAGATAAAGGAGGGTTTAATTTGCATCCATTTCCACAGTTGAACTGGCTCTGGACGCACAAGATTGGGAATAGCCTGTAATTCAGCCGGTCAGCACTGAATTTTGCCACAGTGATGTCTGGGGTACAGTGTACCAGGAGATCTCCTTGGCAGGGTCCTTTAGAGTTTCAGGTAATGCCCTGGAGGGAGAGTCAAGATGGAGGTCCTGTTGAGTGCCTCTAGGCTAGGTGGAACAAGAGCCGTTTGTGTTTTTTTGCATTAGGGCTGGTTTGGGGTGTCTTCTCATATGGAGTGCTACACAGCGGTAGCATTCATAATTGGTGGACCGGATGGCATGCATGTGCAATGACTTATTTAAGTGTGTCTGTCACATTGCATTTTTCCCTGGTCAGATTAGCTATGAATCCCTGCCCTGGTATTTTCCACTGTCTCAGACACAATCCTCTGCTTCGTTTTGTTTCAAGGAAGGGATCTTCTGCAGTTATTTCTGGTTCGTGAGATCAGCTCAGGTGTTCTCACTGACTTGACACAAGCAAATGAGCTCTCCTTCACTGCCTTCCTTTTTGCAGGAGGTTGAGGTGTTGGAGGATCATCCTGAAAAGGAGTCGTCCTTCCAGCAAATCTCAGACATTGTGCTCTGTTCTACAGAATCGGGCCCAGGGGATCTTGTCATCTAGTAGTTCCTAGGAAGATTGAGCACTGTTTTTCCTCATACCTTGGAAGATTCCATATGGCAGCTTTCAAGGGTAGCACCATGTCTGTCCACGAGAGAAGGTTCATATGGCCCAAGTATTGGTAGGCAGAACTTCTTGCAAGAAACAAATTTGAAGGTTGCCCTCCTCTAAGCAGGAGTTCCTTTTTATATATTAAAAAAAATGAAAAGCCTTGGGCTCTAAGCAAAGGCCTATGTCCCAATTCTGTATAAAGATCTGAACTCAAGTCGTGGTTCTGGAGGCATGTTGTCCGCCATGTGTGGCAGACACCCCCATTTGTGTGGCCACCTAGACTCTCAGATGGTGTCAAATAGGGTCTGCAGTGTAGTGTCCAGACTGCAGGGGTAGGCAACCTGGGGCCCTCCAGCTGTTGCAGAACTAAAAGTCCCATCATGCCTCTGGGATTAATTGCCAGCCTTGCAATGCCTCATGTAAAATGTAGTTCCACAACAGCTGGGGGCCCCCGGTTGCCTACCCCTGGTCCAGAGGTTTCAAACTGGAGTTTTGCTGACTTTCCCATTCCATGTTTTATGGGTTCAAGAGTATCTTCAGAGCCACAATCCTTACCAAAAGGGAAGAGTTCTCATGGCTTCTATTCAGGGTGGCTTTGATTTAAATTGTGGTTTAAATCGCTAGTAAAAAGGCTTGATTTAAACCAACTCTATTTTAAATCGTAATTTTTAAAAAGCAGTTGTCATCTCTGACCTGCTGTTGACTTGCTGACAGTCCCATTCACTTTAACGGAACGACTGGTGAAGCGTCAGTGACGCAACAAGGTGGCGGCAGCAGAGGTGAGTGGATGCCTGCTAAATGGCGCTGCCCTAATGGATCCGAAATGACAGGTGCTCTTTAAATGTAAGCACTTATTCTTGGTAATTAGAATCTTTAATATTTGCAAACACAATTAAGGTTTCCTATTTAGAATAATAAGCGGCTTAGGTTCTGCTATCTTTGTTTTATTAACCTGACAATCATACAGTTTGTAGTGTATATAGATTTGCAAACGATGGGATAAAGGAATATTCCCAAACTTTGTTTTTATCTCATGGTTACTGTGAAATTGTGTGAATGCATCAATGCAGTGCATGTTATCTCCGCTTGCAGAGCTTGGATTCATTGAATAAGTTTACCAAAAATGTAAATATTGCAGAATATACTGCCTCATGCTACATAACTAAGCTCCATTTCATGCTGAATAAACAATTAATGTAACTTAAATAGAAAACTATCCTTTCCCCTTTTGTCTTTCAGGACAGCCACCATGAGAGATAGTCTCCTCCTCTTCCTCTAGGAAACACTGCGCCAGCCCATAAATTCTTACTTTCCCCTGCCAGACCTCAGTATTAGTGTTTCCTCCGGTGGGGAGACACTGCAAGGAGCCAGGCCACTCAGTCAGGGCGACTGTGGCCGATGTTTGTGATTTTTGACCCGGTAAATGGGAGCAGGGGCTTCCTAGGAGCAAGGGGCTATTTACCCCTCTTTCACTTGCCACCCCATCCTAGCCGAGCGCGGCTTCAGGTTGCGGGGGATCCCTATCGTGGCTACAGGGCCGCAGCAAGCAGGCGTTCACCCTTCCCTGTACACTGTACAGGCCGTTTGTTTTGGAACTAAAAAGAGGCGGGCCGGGCGACGTCCTTTCCGGCGGAAGGGCGAATGCTTGCCTTTGACCCCCGTCTTTCGGGTCGCGGAGCTGATAGGAAAGCCAGGCACAGGCTGGAGACGTGTCTGGGACGCGCACAGGCAGCGTGGGACTCGGTACTAGTAACCACCTGCAGTCATTTCGGAAGCAGATGCTCAGCCAACGGACACTACCTCCAGCCTTCCTAAGGTAAGAGCGCCCTGGGGAAGGGCACTTTTTATCTGGGATTGTCCCTCCATGTATAGTTCCTGTCATGGGGGGGTAGACACCCTGGGTGGTCAGGGGGAGCGAGGCTCAGATCCCCACATATTAGGGAGGGTCTAGTGCACTCCCAGGGTTGTGTCCTAGTTTTAAAAAAAAAAAAGACAAAATATTTTTTTCATGTATTTCAGAAAGCTACAGAGAAGTCTAAGTCTACACATAGCTCTAAGAAGAGATGTGCCTCTTGCAGGGACACATTAGGGGAATCATGGACAAAAGTCTTGTGTAGGGAGTGCATAGACTCCCTTGTTAAAGAGAGGGACTCTGAGCAGGAGTCAGGACTAGCAGCCTCGGTAAAGGAGCTCTCGTCCACCTTTTCTTCATTTAAAGCCTTATTTGAAAGGTTTCAGCCTCCCGTTAATCCAGTTCCCCAGTACACAACCCCGCCTCAGGCTCAGGGCTCTGCTCCTGCCCAACCTGCAACTTCAGTTAGGGCAGAAGAAGCTCCAGGCCCTTCCGGAGTGGAACAAAGACAGCCAGACAGTTCCTTTTCCGATTCCCAGGATGGTTCGGAGGGGGAGGACCAGGACGGGGAGTCCCGAAAATCCTCCAGATATAAATTATCCCTGGAAGAGGTAGAGGACATCTTAGGGGCTATTTATACAACCCTCGGTATTCAGGAGGACAAGAAACCCCTGACCCTTCATGACCAAATGTACAAGGGCTTGGGGGAACAAAAGAAAAGTTTTTCCAGTGCATGAGGGAGTGGCAAGACCCCGAAAGGAAGCCCTTTTTTTCTAGATCCCTAAAGAGATTTTCGTTCTCAGAGGATCCTGCATCTATCTGGAATAAAAATCCCAAGTTAGATGCGGCCTTCTCCCAGGTTTCCAGACACACGGACCTGGCGTTTGAGGACATGGGGGCCTTGGTGGATGTCATGGATAAGAGAATAGATTCTCTCCTCAAAAAGACTTGGGACTCAACAATTGGCAATTTAAAGCCTGAGTTGGCTGTCACAGTTGTGGCTCGCAACCTGGAGCACTGGCTTTCCCAGATCCAAGAGCATATTGAAGCTGGAACGGCAAAAGAAACCATTCTATCTTCTTTCCCTACGATTCTGCGGAGTATCGCCTACATAGCTGATGGCTCAGCAGAATTGGTCCTTATATCTGCCAGATCAGCGGCTCTGGCCAATTCTGCCAGGAGAGCCCTCTGGCTAAAAACTTGGCCAGGCGATAGCACCTCTAAGGTCAAGTTGTGCGGGATACCTTTAACAGGAGACCTTCTCTTTGGCCCAGGTTTAGAGACCGTCTTGGACCGCACAGCAGACAGGAAAAAATCCTTCCCAGTTAAGCGGAAAACCCCTGCACAAACAAAGAAGGGATTTCGTCCGCAAAAACGTAAAGAAGCTCCAAAGCCGGTAGGGCAAAAGAGATCTTGGGGTCAAAAAGGCAAGGGCAGATGAGGGGCGATTTTTTTTTCGCCCTCCTGACCAGCCCCGTAAAAGCCAATGACTCCCCAACCACAGTGGGGGGGAAGACTGGGGGCCTTCCTTCCACAGTGGGAGGCAATATCCCCCAATCACTTTATCCTAGGGGTTATAAGAAGGGGGTACTGTCTCAAATTCACAAATCCTCCCCTGTGGAGATTCCTTGTCACGCACCTACCCAGGTGCACGGCAAAGGCCGAGGCTCTGTTGGGAGCACTAAAGGATCTGGAAGATCAAAATGTGGTTCTCAGAGTACAAAAAACAGGAGGGAGAGGGTTTCTATTCACACATCTTCGTAGTGAAAAAACCCCACAGGGAAATTCAGACTGATTCTGAATTTAAAACCCCTGAACAGGTCAGTGACATACAGAAGATTCCGTATGGAGACAATTTTCACAGTCAGAGCCCTGCTACCCCACAACTGCTTTATGGTGTCGCTGGACCTAAGGGACGCTTATCTACACGTCCCTATAGCAGAAGCTTCGCAGAGGTTTCTTCGGCTAGCAGTAGACGTAGGTGGAACAACGGTACATCTACAGTTTCAGGCGCTGCCATTCGGGCTATTCTCCTCGCCCCGCATCTTCACCAAGGTTTTGGCGGAAGTTATGGCCTTTCTTCGGCTCCAGGGAATATCAGTGATAGCATATCTGGACGACCTGCTCCTATTTGCAGCGTGCCCAGTACAGTTAGTCAAAGGTCTAGGGTGGCTACTGAACTTGGAGAAATCCAGTTTGATTCCCTCACAACGCATCACGTACTTAGGCAATCTGTTGGACTCAACACTACTGAGAGTGTTTCTTCCAGCAGAAAAAGTACTTCAAAAAGGAGCTACAGGGCCACCATGTTCAGGTGCGGTCGGACAACTCGTCCGCCATGGCCTATGTAAACAAACAGGGCGGCACGAGAAGCGGAGTCCTTTTGGCCTTAGCATCAGACATTCTGAACTGGGCCGAGACCCACACTCTCT
Source organism: Aquarana catesbeiana (assembly GCF_042186555.1). Lineage (NCBI taxonomy): Eukaryota > Metazoa > Chordata > Amphibia > Anura > Ranidae > Aquarana > Aquarana catesbeiana. The sequence continues at coordinate 329,688,734 of NC_133329.1, read as the reverse complement.
CACTCTCAGCAGTCTTCCTGAGAGGAGAAAAGAATGTGATAGCAGACTTTCTCAGCCGAACCAAGCTGAGAGAGGGCAATTGGATCCTCAACCAGGAGGTTTTCAATCTCATTTCAGAGAAATGGGGTCCTCCAGAAGTAGATCTGTTCGCGTCAAGAAACAATGCGAAAGCCCCATGTTTTTTCTCCCTAAACAGAGGAGAGGGAGCACGGGGGGTCGACGCATTGATCCAGAACTGGCATTTCAGAATCTGCTATGCCTTCCCGCCCCCGGTGTTATTGCCCGCACTTCTCAGGAAGTTCCAGATGGAAAACACGTCCCTGATTCTAGTAGCACCACATTGGCCAAGGAGGGCTTGGTTCTCAGTACTCAAGCAGCTAGCGGTCAAACCTCCCTTATTCCTGCCACCTCAAGAGGACCTCCTCTCACAGGGCCCAGTCCTCTGTCCACAGGTACACCAATGGCAGTTAGCGGCCTGGCTACTGAGGAGGGTATATTAAGATCGAAGGGGTTTTCTGAGAAATTGATCTCCACCCTCCTCAACAGCAGGAAGAAGGAAACACGCCAGATCTATAAGAAGGTCTGGGTACGTTTCAATGAATGGTGTGTAGAAGGCTCTTTTGCGGTACACAGTCCCACAGCTGTGTTGGAATTTCTTCAGTGCGGGGCAGACAGGGGTTTATCCATTAGTACCCTTAAAGGGCAGGTGTCAGCACTGAGTGCTTATTTAGAAAAACATCTGGCCACCAACCCTGGTGGTGGTCAGATTCTTTAAGGCTCTGTCTAGACAGAGACTGGTTCAAGGCCCTGCCTTTCCCAAGTGGGACCTATCTTTAGTTTTACAGAGCCTGACGGGAACCCCCTTCGAACCGTTAGAAGGGTATCTTCTGAAAAATCTTACGTTTAAAAACATTTTTTTTAGTAGCAGTGACAACTGCCAGGAGAGTTTGTGAGATTGAGGCCTTATCTGTCAGACCTTCCTTTTTTCGTTATTTTCCCAGATCGGATCATCTTCAAGACTGATCCGGCATTTTTGCCTAAGGTGGCTTCTGGATTCCACAGAAGTCAGGAGGTAGTGTTACCTTCATTTTGTTCCAACCTCTCAGGGGAAAGGGAATTGAAATGTCATTCTTTGGACGTAAAGAGATGTATCCTTCAGTACCTAGATCTGACCAAAACGTTTAGAAAGTCAGACTCTTTATTTGTTTTGTTTTCTGGGACCAGAAAGGGATGCAAAGCGTCTAGACGCACTATTGCCAGATGGCTCAGAACAACCATTTTGTCAGGCCTATACATTAGCAGGGAAAGAAATCCCAATGGGTATAAAGGCACACTCTACCAGAGCTATGGCAGCTTCTCAGGCAGAGAAGGTTGGAGCAACGCCAGAGCAAATATGCAGGGCTGCAACATGGTCCAGCTACTCAACTTTCGTAAAGCACTACAGAGTGGACCTAGTGTCGGCTAGTGAGCAAGCCTTTGGGCGAAAGGTATTGCAAGCTGTAGTCCCACCCTAACTGGTAAGTGCTCGTTCATCCTCTCATGGTGGCTGTCCTGAAAGACGAAAGGGGAAAATTGAAGTTACGTACCGGTAACGTCTTTTCCAGTAGTCTTTCAGGACAGCCCTAGTTACCCACCCGAAACTTTGGGGTGTCTTATAAAAGACCAGAATGCAGCATGATAATGATATGGGATAGTATGTTATTAATGTGTTCTTGTGTCTCCCCAGCTGGCCGGAGGTAATCTTGGAATAAACTGAGGTCTGGCAGGGGGAAGTAAGAATTTATGGGCTGGCGCAGTGTTTCCTAGAGGAATAGGAGGAGATTATCTCTCATGGTGGCTGTCCTGAAAGACTACTGGAAAAGACGTTACCGGTACGTAACTTCAAATTTTTAGATTTTTACTCCAAAAGCATTTTAATAAAATTTGTTAAAATTTAAAAATCCAATTTTAAATAAACTTTTTTTTTTTTATCATTGATTTTTATCCACCCTGCTTCTATTCCAACTTGTTGACAGTTCTTAAGTCAAAAGAAGATTTTCATCCTATTCTGGAACTCGAGTCTCAAGTTCCTGAAAGTACAGAAATTCAGGGTGAAATACACCTGCTCAGTGATTGGTTCACTTTATCAGGGGGCACATTTGCTGCTAGGGTTCTTTCTAGAAGTGGAGGTATTTAAGTGGGAGCACTTCCAACTCTGCATCATTTGAAGGTTTCTTCTCTGTCCCTTAACAGGTATGTCGTAGCTGATTCACATCCACCCAGCACTGAAAAGTGATTGCTTTCCTTATTTTATGTTGCTATGGTATGTCCCAGCTGATTCACATCCACCCAGAATTGAAGTGATTTGCTTCTTTGTGTGTTAGTCTGGTATGTTCTTTCTGCTTAACCATCTGCAGCCCTCTCTCCATTGTGATGTGTGTTTTTTGTTTTTTTCTCCCTAGTGCAGAGATATGCAATTAGCGGACCTCCAGCTGTTGCAGAACTACAAGTCCCATGAGGCATAGCTTGCCTCTGACAGCCACAAGCATGACATGCAGAGGCATGATGGGATTTGTAGTTTTGCAACAGCTGGAGGTCCGCTACTTGCATATCCCTGCCCTAGTATCTTGCCTAAATTTATGGCTTTTTCTTTACAATTATGCCCCTTCCAAGTCTGATTCTGAAGTGGAAAGTTTGTCCTGCTATGGCAGCCATTCTTAACTCCTGATTTGTTAATTGGTAAGCACCACTCCCACCCCTAACAGTATAAAACTAAAGCACTTGTATGAGGAGGCACATTTGCTGCTGGGGTTCCACGACCTCTTTATTGCTAACTCCTTTAATCTACTTGCTATTACTGAAACCTGGCTTCATGAATCTGACACTGCTTCTTCTGCTGCCCTCTCTGGGGGAGTGGGAATCATTCTAGCCCCACATAGCACTTTTCAGGTACTTCACCCACCTCCCTCTGTCGCTCTCATTTGAGGCACATTGCATTCATCTTTTCTCTCGTGTTTCTGTAAGGATAGCTATGATCTACCTCCCCCCCGACCCATATTAGCCTTTCTTGATGCCTTCTCTGCCTGGCTACCCTACTTTCTCTCTTCTGAAATCCCCACAATCATTCTCTGTGACTTCAACATCCCTGTTAATACTAACACTCCTGCTACTTCCAAAATGTCTAACCTCCTTTGACATGAAGCAATAGATACATGCTTCTACTCGCTGATGGTAACACCCTTGACCTGGTTTTCTTCCACCAATGTACTCCGTGCAACCTCTCCAACAATCCTCTCCCTCGCTCTGACCACTACCTTACTAGTTTTCACTTTCTTCCACTTCCTCTCCCTTTAACTGCATAACAATTACCCATAGAGACCTTCATTACCTCAACCCTTCTCTTCTACTGACCACCTCTATGGCAAAATCTCATCCCTGTCTTACCCCAACATAGCCACTTCTGTCTACAACACTTCGCTGTCATCCTCCTTGGACACACTGGCCCCCCTCACTACACAGAATCAGGTCTCGACCTCTACAATCTTGGCAAACTGAAGTCTGAAATATATGATTTTACACCACAAGCACAGCTAAGTCTCAGAAAGATTTCCACCAATATAAATCTGCTCTCAAAAAATACAATTCCTGTCTCCTCCCTGCAAAGCAGACCTATTTTATCACTCTCATTAACAACTTATCCTGTTCCTATCAACGCTTCTCTACCTTTAACTAACTCAATCACTTCCCAGGAGCTTGCCAATCACTTCAAACATAAGATTGCTACAATTCGTGAGATCTCCACTGTACAGATACCTTCCCCACTTAACACTCCATGTTCACATGTACATTTATTACTTCCCTTAGGCCCCTTTCACACTGGGACGGCTTGCAGGCATTATTACGCTTAAAAGAGCGCCTGCAAACCGACCTAAAACTGCTGCTGCTGTTTCTCCAGTGTGAAAGCCCGAGACCTTTCACACTGAAGCAGTGCGCTGGCAGGAGAGAAAAAAAAAAACTCCTGCAAACAGCATCTTTGGAGCGGTGTATTCACCGCTTCTGCCTATTGAAATCAATGGGGCAGCGCGGCAATACCGCGGCTATACTGCCGCTGTAGCTGTAGTTTTACCCCTTTTTCGGCCGCCAGCGGGGGTTAAATCCACACTGCTAGCGGCCGAATACCGCCGGTAAAGCGGCGCTAAAAATAGCGCCGTTTTACTGCCGACGCCCCCACCGCCCCAGTGTGAAAGAGGCCTTATTCAACCCCCCGACTATAGATGAGGTTGCTAAACTTTTCACTAACTTCCGCCTAACCTCCTGGACCCTGTCCCCTCCCTCCCCAACTCTCTAAAACGTGCACTAGTCAATCCCATTCTTAAAAAGCCCTCACTGGACCCCACTCAACAACCTACGCCCCATCTCCTTGCTCCACTACTTATCCAAACTCCTTGAACGTTTGGTCTACAACTGACTGAGCGACCACCTCACCGAGAATAACCTTGATCCTCTACAGTCTGGATTCTGCCCTCAACATTCCATGGAAACTGCTCTCCTAAGACTGCTTTCACACTGAGGTGCTTTACCGGTGCTATAGCGCCTGACTCCAGTGTGAAAGCCCAAGTGTTTTCACACTGGAGCGGTGCGCTTGCAGGACTGTAAAAAAAAAAAAGTCCTGCAAGCAGCATCTTTGCAGCACTGTAGGAGCAGTGTACACACTGCTCCTAAAGCGCCCCTCTAACTCAAACGATCTGCTAACCGCTAAATCCAATGGACGTTATTCTATACTGCTACTCCTGAACCTCCTTACCACCTTTGACACAGTGGACCACGCCCTCCTCAAAAAACTCCATGCCTTTGGTTTCCGTGACTATACGCTTTGCAGGTTCTCATCCTACCTCACCTTTAAGCCTTGTACACACGATCAGATTTTCGTCCAGGAACTGTGAGATGACAGACTGCCTAAAATCCGACCGTTAGTACGCTCCATCAGACAATTGTTGGCCAACATTCCGCCAACAAATGTGGGATGGCAGGCTAGTAAATTTTTGGTGAACAACGGTCTGTTGTACGATTTTCCTATCGTGTGTACACAAGTCCGTCACACAAAAGTCCAAAGTACAAAGACGCATGCTCAGAATCAATGCTCGCCAAACACGACATTAGCAGAAGATGCCCGAAGGGTGGCGCTCGAGCTGAAATCTATCGTAGTACGTCACTACGTTCGTGTTACGTCACTATGTTCGTATTTGTTGGCAGACAATTGTGTGCCGTTAGTATGCAAGACAAAATCCAGGCACACGCCCTAAGGACAAAAGTTTGTGGAAAATCCGATCGCGTGTACGAGGCTTTAGTGTTACTATTTCTTTCAGTCCTCTTCTTTTCCCTGTTGTGGTCTCCCAAGCTTCTGTCCTTGGAACTCTTATTCTCCATCTACACCTTCTCCCTGGGTCAGCTGATAGCCTCCCATGGCTTCCAATACCATTTCAACACTGATGACACCCAAATCTGTCTCTACCCCTCTGCTCACTCCTCCAGTCTCCTCACGTATCACTAATTTACTAACAGACTAAGCCTGGATCACGTATCACTAATTTACTAACAGACTTAGCCTGGATATCACACCACTTTCTCAAACTCAATCTATCCAAAACCGAGCACATAATTTTTCCTCCCCCACGTCTTTTCCCCTGATTTCTCTGTCAGGATCGATAGCACTACTATCAGCCCATCCCAACATGCCAAGGATTTAGGTGTAATCCTGGACTCTGACTTATCCTTTTGGCCCCATGTCCAATCACTTTCCGAATCTTGCCTCAACCTCCTTCCTAACCAATGACACCACAAAGCTCCTAGTTTACTCCTGGTTATCTTTCGACTCGATTACTGTAACTACTTCCTCACGGGATTACCTTCAGATGGGCTGTCCCCTCTTCAGTCCATCATGAATGCTGCTGCCAGACTCATCCACCTTACCAACTGTTCACTGTTTGCTACTCCTCTCTGTCCATTCCTCCACTGGCTTCCACTCACCCAAGGAATTCAATTCAAAATACTAACAACACCTTAAAAAAGCCATCCACAACGTGGCCCCCAGCTACATCACTAACTTTGTCTCAAAATACCAACCAAATTGTTCTCTTTGTTCCTCCCAAGACCTCCTGCTCTAGTTCCCTTATCGCCTCCTCCCATTCTCCAGAATTTTTCCCAAGCCTCTCCTATCTATGGAACTCCCTACCTATTTTGAGACAAAGTTAGTGATGTAGCTGGGGGCCACGTTGTGGATGGCTTTTTTAAGGTGTTGTTAGTATTTTGAATTGAATTCCTTGGGTGAGTGGAAGCCAGTGGAGGAATGGACAGAGAGGAGTAGCAAACAGTGAACAGTTGGTAAGGTGGATGAGTCTGGCAGCAGCATTCATGATGGACTGAAGAGGGGACAGCCCATCTGAAGGTAATCCCGTGAGGAAGTAGTTACAGTAATCGAGTCGAAAGATAACCAGGAGTAAACTAGGAGCTTTGTGGTGTCATTGGTTAGGAAGGAGGTTGAGGCAAGATTCGGAAAGTGATTGGACATGGGGCCAAAAGGATAAGTCAGTCCCTACCCTTCCCCCATTTTTGTTTAATTATGGATTTTATTAATGACGTCGAGCAACATAAATATGTTGTTCTAGATGACCTATATACTTTATTTCCCCCAATCCACTTTTTTACAAGACTATGTTCTTCCTAGCAGAAAACGACATATCAGCAATGGTGGGATAAATTCTTTCTCACTAAATATATTGATACGAAAATTTCCCCCAGGGGTCTTAGGGTCATGAAAGAATGTTCCTTCCTTGATAACGATCACAAAAGGGAATGGGCTGACATTTCTGCCCTTTGTACATCTAAATGGATGAGCATTCTCATCTCTCACAGAACGTCCAGATTTAATAAACTTAAACAGGATGTTCTTACACTTATACAAGATATCACCAGCCACAATATGACCATTCCCCTTTCATGGCTTGATACCGTAAAGAAAAACACCAAAACAGATGAGGATTCCTTACTACGTATGAAGTTAGGAAAATTCAGACGTGATTTAGACGATTACAATAATGATAGGGTTTTTTCCTGGAATAAAAAGTGGAAAACACATTCCCACTATGAATCCCCAGTTATTCCAGGACAGAGAGATGTCCTCCCACCCTCTCACGCTTCTACTGATTCACCTTCCCGCCCACTCATTCAGATTGACCCCCCACGTCCTCTCATGAGCCTCTCTGTGGGCCCACCCACTTGGCACCACAATTGGAAGCCCAACAGAGCTCCGTGCCATCCTGATCCTTCTGCTCAGGTTAAAAAACAGTCAAATAATAAGAATAAAAGAAACACCCATCGGAACAATTTATCCACCAATGCCAGTCTCCTTTCTGCTTTGAATCAATTTTATAACAGACAACCAACGACACCATCCCTGGCTCTACTATGTCCCATGATCCCTCTGTTACTTCTGTCCACGTACAGTCATTGTCATCTTCCACTCTCAATTCCATTATAGTTGAGAATACTAACCATATCACCACCCCTGATATGGTTATTACAGAAACTCCTTCTGTAGGCACAGAGGTTGTTTTTTCCGCTCCCAATCTTCCCTGTATGAGTCAACATATTGACTCTTCTTTTTCTCTTCCCATTCCATCTCCTCCTTTTTTGGTGGCCAGTCCTCCTCTCGCAGCCTCCAGAAAAAGAAAGCTCATTGGAGGGGCTGCAGAGGAGGACGCAGAAAAAACAAATCTCACTGCACTGAAAATAAGGAAACTGAAGATTTTTAATTTATCTTCACATAATTTATCCAATGCTGACACCTCATTTTTGAGTAGAGGCCTCAATTTTGCACCTCTTAATAAACCCAGTCCCTTTCTGTTATTTAAGGATCTCAACAGATATGTACGGAACCTTACCTTAAAACGATACTATCACATAAAAGAAAAAAGGATATTCAGGCCAATTCTATTACATCCACATTACCTCCCCCGTCTCCGTCAGATGTGCTTTTATTTGATACTAGTTCAGTTGATGATATGGAGAACTCTCTGCTTGATGATGAATTGCTTTATCTCCTTACTCAACATACTGCCACTTCTCCCATTTGTCATACCCCCTTTAAGCCTAAATCCACTTTTTACCCCTCACAGGCCAAAGGCCCATATATTGAGAGTTTCTATAGGGTCGTATTCTCGAACTTCCAAAAGCTATGCCAATCTTCCAATGCCACTAACACCAACAATTTGTCACCCGTAGAGATTAAAGCACTTAAACTATTGATGGAAGCAGACGATTTGGTTATCAAATTGGCAGACAAGGGTGGTGGAATTGTCCTACAGGATAAGAGTGACTATATTAAAGAGGCTAGAAGGTTGCTTTCTGACACTTCCACCTACCAGAAAATTAATAAAGATCCGATTTCCGATTTTGCCAAGGAGGTCAATACTTTGGTCTCCATGGCTTTTCAAAATGATATCCTTAATAAATTCGAGAAGTCTTTCCTTCTCAAAGACTTCTATCAAATCCCTTACTTCTGTCACCTCCCAAAAGTCCACAAAAGCCTAGACAACCCCCCCAGTAGATCTATAGTGGCTGCCATGGACAGCATCACTACGGGTCTTAGTTTATACATTGATCATTTCCTTCAGCCTATTGTCCACCATCTGCAGTCCTATATCAGAGACGGGACCCACTTGTTAGAGCTTCTCTCTGCATACAAGTGGGAGCCGACTTATGTATGGCTCTCACTTGATGTGAACTCTTTGTATACTTCTATCCCTCATGCCTTTGGTCTAATGGCATTGGAGTACTTCTTCGCAAAAGATCCTCTTATCAACCCCTGCCAGGCATCATTCATTTTGGAGGCCACTTCGTATTGTTTAACACACAATTATTTTCAGTTCGATGGAGATTTTTATGTCCAAATACAGGGAACAGCTATGGGGGCCAACTTCGCGCCCTCTTATGCCAACCTTGCTATGGGTTACTGGGAGAATTTGCATATTCTCCATAATAACCCATATGCATGCAATATTGTGTTTTTTGGTCGTTACATCGATGACATCATCATTCGGGATGGCCCCGTCAATGTGATCAACAATTTTGTCAACTACTGCAATGACAACCAGTATGGTTTTTGTTTTTTATCTTCGTCGCCAGCCCCGACACGTTACCCTTCCTTGACCTAGAGTTGGGTTCAGATATAGCCACTTCCACCATTGTCTCCAAAAATTATGTAAAACCGACCGCGGGGAATTCATTTTTGCACTATAACAGCTGACACCTCCCGCAATGGATTAACAACATCCCAAAGGGACAGTTCTGTCGACTTAGACAGAACTGTACAAGAGAATGTGACTATGTTGACCAAAGCACCTTGCTTAAAAATAAGTTAAGGAACAAAGACTATCCCTCAGCTCTCACTGACCAAGCTTTTAAGCATTATCTAAAAGGTAAACCTCCGAAGCAATCCCGTGACCCAGACCATCACACTGTACGCTTCACCACCACCTTCCATTACCAATTCAGAAAAATGGAAAAAATCCTGGCAGATCATTGGAACATATTACTACAGGACCCACTGCTGAAACCCTATATTCCTGAAAGACCTAAGGTTACATATCGTAGAGCTCCCAACCTTAAAATGAAAATAGCTCCCAGTAAAATCCGATCCAGATATACCTCTCCTGATAAGCCTGTACTCGTCCCACTAGTTGGGATGTTCGAGTGTCTGAAACCATTGTGTAAAACATGTAAATTTGTTCGACATGACCAGAAGTCATTTACCACTAAGGGGGTCACTCATATGTTGAAGGACTTTTATAACTGTTACTCTGATTTCGTGATCTATGGACTGACATGCCCCTGCAGCCTACTGTATGTGGGCCGCACGATACGAGCCCTACCGACAAGGTTCGGCGAACATCGGAGATCCATTGAGGGTGGGATTGATCCTTTGAAAGTGGCACATAGTGTGCCTAAACACTTCACCCAAGCTCACAAACAATCCATGGAAGGATTGCAAGTTTGGGTTATCGAACAAATTTCTAGATCCTTACCAGCCGCAGAACGTTTCAAAAAACGTTGTGCCCGAGAAACGTTCTGGATTTACAATTTAGATGTTCTTTCACCTGGGGGTATGAACGAAGGAATATAGATTTCTTCCATATTGTAAGATTCCGTATCATTCCACCCATAGATCCAGTCCTTTCATCCCTCTCTATATATTTATGTATTGTATATTTCTGTACATATACAGGTGTCGTTTATTATAAAATGTATATATATAATTTTTCCCTTATTTTTTTATTCACCATATATTTTTTATTGATTTGATGTTGTTTTTCAGGCGTACTATATGCCATTTTTTGTTTACAACCCCCAACTCATACATATATCTATACATCTATTATAGACCCTTTATATTCATTTTTATATCCAATATGCCAGCCAATTCTATTCATTTATTTATTACATATATTCTTTACTGTATAACTATTTATTATTATGCTCTGTACAGTCACCGGTGCCAGTAGCCATATTGTTCCGAATTTCCTGTATGTTGGTGTATTTTATTTATATATATATATATATATATATACATACATACATACATACATACATACATACATACATACATACATACATACATACATTTTTATAATTTTTATTATTTTTTAAGACTAGTTGAATTAGTTTTTAGATTTTATGAGGATCCCTAGACATGCGCAATGGAGGCTTGTTAGTACGGTTCCCCCCCCCTCCCTTTTCCTTCTTTCAATTGTCATTTTCTATTCATATCCCTCTGCCATAGTACACATCATGTTATGAGAGCGATGCTTATAGCCTCTTTCTATTTCTGTTTTTCCCCCTATCTTTCATATGCTATTGTTCTGTATATCCACTTCGAATAGCATCTAGCAGTGTATATTTTCCTTCACAGTCATGTTTCATTCCGTTCCTGTCCTCCCCGCCCCTGTTCCCTCCTCCATCCCCTATTTAACCTTCCCGTATGGTAATCAGAATATGTCTGTTGAGAAAGGGGCGCGACTTGCGGTACACACAAGTGTGCATGCCCAGGAAACGCGTCCACTATCGATGACGTCATCCCCCTGCAGCCAGCTGTCTCCTGTGTCCCAAGCCTTGTTCTGAGGCCGCCTTCCGTAGCCGGCTTTACAACACCCAGAAGAGCATCGATCACATGTACAGCACAGACTGCTTATGGCACAGGTCCGGGAGCGTCATCCATGACTTCTGATACCATGTTTGTTTTTACTTGCCAAAATGTGAGTTTATCTAATTTTTATTAAAGTGTCATTTTATATATAAAAACGACTGCACCCAGAGGCGCCTCTTGACTTGTTGCTTTACAGCCCCAGGAATATGGTTTCTCTCCTACTATGATGGCAGCCCTGCTTGCTTCCTTTGGACGTTTTTATTTCCCCACCAGCATTACCACATAGACTTACCAGCTTGTGTTTTCTACATGGACTATTATTTTCCAGTTTTCCATTCATCTATTTAGACATTGATGTATTAGCAAACTTAGATTTGATCTTATGAAAATCCTGAGTGATTGCGCCTATACTTGTTATTATAAGAATGTGTTTTGGGGTGTAGTTGCAAGAATGCATATGCCATGTGAAAGAAATAACCTGTTAATATGACAATTTTGTGAAAAAATAAAAATACTTTGCAAAGAATTGTGGGAAAAATGTACAACTTCAACAAACACACCATGCCTTTTACTGACCTTGGAATGTCTACTTTTCAAAAAGGGGTCATTTGGGGAGTATTTGTACTGTCTTGGCTTGTTAGTGTCTAATTCTGGGTTCACACTTGCTGCGGCTCACAGCAGGGGGTCCAGTGCTTCCCTGTTCACCGATTCAGGTGAAAATCGGATCCCAATTTCTGCCTGAATTTGCACCTGAATCGGAACCAAATGCAGACCACGGCCGCCCCGAAGGAGTGTGGACCGGCTCCATTGAGAGCCAATCACACTCTCCTGTCACGCGAATTGGATGCGGAAAAACCTGCATCCAGTTTGCATAAGGGCTCTTTCACATGGGGCGGATCAGTGATGATCCGCCCCATGAACATCCGCTTGCTCAGCGGGGATCGCTCCGCCGATCCCCGCTGAGCAGGAAGATGACAGGTCCGTCGCTGCACACTGTGCAGCGACGGACCTGTCAGAGCACCGCTCTCCCCTATGGGGGATCGGGTGATGATGGACCGTAAAGTCCGCCGTCACCCGATCCGAAAACGGATGGAAAAGTAGGTTTTTTCTTCGTTACGCTTTTTCGGATCGGAGCGGGTCGGATGTCAGCGGACATGTCACCACTGACATCCGACGCTCCATAGACCTCCATGGAGTGTCCGTTCAGGTCCGCCTAAAAAACCGACAGGTGAACCTGAACGGACAGTCTGTGTGAAAGAGGCCTAAGGCTCGATTCACACCTATGCATGTTGCTTTTGAGCGTTTTTGGAGGTTTTTTTTTCATGCTTGCCACGTTTTTGAGCAGCGTTTTTGCCGCGTTTTGCGTTTTTTTTTTTTTTTTTTTTTTACAGTTTTTTTTTTACAGTCTAAAAAAAAAATTAAAAAAAAATTAAAAAAAAAAAAAAAAAACGGCAAAAACGCTGCAAAAACGGTGCACTTGCGTTTTTGATGCTTGTCCATTGAAATCCATTACATGCAAAACGCTGCTTTTTGCATGAAAAAAAGTCCCCGACCCTTTCCAAAAATGCAGAGAAACAAAAAGGCATTGATGTGAACATGTTCCATAGGAACCCATGTTAAAAAATTCCCGTGCATTTCTGCAAAATGCATCAAAAAACGCGCTAGTGTGAATGGAGCCTTAGTGTGAACCCAGCCTCAAGAAATGAGATAGGCCGTCAGTACATCAGGTGTGATCAATTTTCAATGATTGACACCATAGCTTGTAGACTATAGCCTTCACAAAGACCAAATAATATACACTGGTTTGGGTTATTTTTTACCAAAGCAATGTAGCAGTGTAACTTTTGGACAATATTTATGAAGAAAAATTACTAATTTTCTAAATTTTATAGCAGAAACGAAGAAAAATGCATTTTTTTTTTTTTTACATTTTCAATCTTTTTTTATTTATAGCGCAAAAAATAGAAAAAACATTTGTGATTAAATACCACCAAAAGAAAGCTCTATTTGTGTGAAAAAAAGGACAAAAATTTCATATTGGTACAGTGTTGCATGACTGAGTAATTGTCATTCAAAATGCGAGAGCACTGAAAGTTGAAAATTAGCCTGCTCAGGAAGGGGGTACAAGTGCCCAACAGACAAGTGCTTTAGACCCCTTTCACACTGGGGCGGTTTGCAGGCGGTATTGCGCTAAAAATACCGCCTGCAAACCGCCCCTAAACAGCCTCCGCTGTTTGTTCAGTGTGAAAGCCCGAGGGCTTTCACACTGAAGCGGTGCGCAGGCAGGGCGGTGAAAAAAGTCCCGCAAACCGCTTTTTTGGAGCGGTGAAGGAGCGGTGTATTCACCGCTCCTTCACCGCTCCTGCCCATTGAAATCAATGGGACAGCGCTGTTGTACTGCCGACGCCCCCACCGCCCCAGTGTGAAAGGGGCCTTAGAGCCCTTTCACACTGGGGCAGGGGGCGGCGTCGGCGGTAAAACACCACTATTATTAGCGGCGTTTTACCGTCAGTATGCGGCCGCTAGCAGGGCGGTTTTACCCCCCGCTAGCGGCCGAGAAAGGGTTAAATACCACCGCAAAGCGCCTCTGCAGAGGCGCTTTGCCGGCGGTATAGCCGCGCTGTCCCATTGATTTCAATGTAAAGGAGCGGTATACACACCGCTCCTTCACCGCTCCGAAGATGCTGCTGGCAGGACTTTTTTTACTGTCCTGCCAGCGCATCGCTCCAGTGTGCAAGCCCTCGGGGCTTTCACACAGGAATACATGCAGCGGCACTTTCGGGTCGGTTTGCAGGCGCTATTATTAGCGCAATAGCGCCTGCAAACCGCCCCAGTGTGAAAGGGCTCTAAGGTAAAAAAAAAAAAAAAAAAAACTTGTATCCTTAGAACCACTTCAATGTTACCGAGTGGTTTACTAATTTTTAAAGCCCTTTTAAGGGAGAAAGAAAAAAAAAAAAAGGCTTCCTTTAACCACTTCAGCCCCGGACCATTTGGCTGCCTAAAGACCAGAGGACTTTTTCCAATTTGGCACTGTGTCGCTTTAACTGCTACTTGCGCGGTCATGCAATGCTGTACCCAAACGAAATTTGCGTCCTTTTCTTCCCACAAATAGCGCTTTCTTTTGATGGTATTTGATCACCTCTGCCGTTTTTATTTTTTGCACTATAAACGGAAAAAGACCGAAAATTTTGAAGAAAAATTATATTTTCTACTTTTTGTTATAAAAAAAAATCCAATAAACTCAATTTTAGTCATACATTTAGGCCAAAATGTATTCGGCCACATGTCTTTGGTAAAAAAAATGTCAATAAGCATATATTTATTGGTTTGCGCAAAAGTTATAGCGTCTACAAACTAGGGTACATTTTCTGGAATTTACACAGCTTTTAGTTTGACTGCCTATGTCATTTCTTGAGGTGCTAAAATGGCAGGGCAGTACAACCCCCCCCCCCCCCAAATGACCCCATTTTGGAAAGTAGACACCCCAAGGAAATTGCTGAGAGGCATGTTGAGCCAATTGAATATTTTTTTTTTTTTTTTTGTCCCAAGTGATTGAATAATGACAAAAAAAAAAATTTACAAAAAGTTGTCACTAAATGATATATTGCTCACACAGGCCATGGGCATATGTGGAATTGCAACCCAAAATACATTTAGCTGCTTCTCCTGAGTATGGGGATACCACATGTGTGGGACTTTTTGGGAGCCTAGCCGCGTACGGGGCCCCGAAAACCAATCACCGCCTTCAGGATTTCTAAGAGCATAAATTTTTGATTTCACTCCTCACTACCTATCACAGTTTTGAAGGCCATAAAATGCCAAGATGGCACAAAACCCCCCCAAATGGCCCCATTTTGGAAAGTAGACACCCCAAGCTATTTGCTGAGAGGCATGTTGAGTCCATGGAATATTTTATATTTTGACACAAGTTGCAGGAAAGTGGCAATTTTTTTTTTTTTTTTTTGCACAAAGTTGTCACTAAATGATACATTGCTCAAACATGCCATGGGCATATGTGGAATTACACCACAAAATACATTCTGCTGCTTCTCCTGAGTACGGGGATACCACATGTGTGGCACTTTTTGGAAGCCTAGCTTCATACGGGGCCCCGAAATCCAATCACCGCCTTCAGGATTTCTAAGGGCGTAAATTTTAGATTTCACACCTCACTACCTATCACAGTTTCAAAGGCCATAAAATGCCAAGATAGCACAAAACCCCCCAAAATTACCCCATTTTGGAAAGTAGACACCCCAAGCTATTTGCTGAGGCATGGTGAGTATTTTTTGCAGCTCTCATTTGTTTTTGAAAACAAGAAAAATGTATTTTCTTTTTTCTTTTTTCAATTTTCAAAAGTTTGTGACAAAAAGTGAGGTCTTCAAAATACTCACTATACCTCTCAGCAAATAGCTTGGGTGTCTATTTTCCAAAATGGGGTCATTTGGTGGGGGTTTGTGCCATCTGGGCATTCCATGGCCTCCGAAACTGTGATAGGCAGTGAAGAGTGAAATCAAAAATTTACGCCCTTAGAAAGCCTGAAGGCGGTGCTTGGTTTTCGGGGTCCCGTACGCGGCTAGGCTCCCAAAAAGTCTCACACATGTGGTATCCCCGTACTCAGGAGAAGCAACAGAATTTATTTTGGGGTGTAATTTCACATATTCCCATGGCATGTTTGAGCAATATATCATTTAGTGACAACTTTGTGCAAAAAAAAAAAAAAATTTGTCTTTTTCCCGCAACTTATGTCACAATATAAAATATTCCATGGACTCGACATGCCTCTCAGCAAATAGCTTGGGGTGTCTACTTTCCAAAATGGGGTCATTTGGGAGGGTTTTGAACTGTCCTGGCATTTTATGCACAACATTTAGAAGCTTATGTCACACATCCCCCACTCTTCTAACCACTTGAAGACAAAGCCCTTTCTGACACTTTTTGTTTACATGAAAAAATTATTTTCTTTTGCAAGAAAATTACTTTGAACCCCCCAAACATTATATATTTTTTTAAAGCAAATGCCCTACAGATTAAAATGGTGGGTGTTTCATTTTTTTTTTTTTTCACACAGTATTTGCGCAGCGATTTTTCAAACGCATTTTTTGGGGAAAAAACACACTTTTTAAAATTTTAATGCACTAAAACACACTATATTGCCCAAATGTTTGATGAAATAAAAAAGATGATCTTAGGCCGAATACATGGATACCAAACATGACATGCTTTAAAATTGCACAAACGTGCAGTGGCGACAAACTAAATACATTTTTAAAAGCCTTTACAGGTTACCACTTTAGATTTACAGAGGAGGTCTACTGCTAAAATTACTGCCCTCGATCTGACCTTCGCGGTGATACCTCACATGCATGGTGCAATTGCTGTTTACATTTGATGCCAGACCAACGCTTGCGTTCGCCTTTGCACGAGAGCAGGGGGGGGACAGGGGTGTTTTTTTTTTTTTTTTTTTTTTTTTGCTTTTTTATCTTATTTTTAAACTGTTCCTTTCATTTTTATTTTTTTTAAATCATTTTTATTGTTAAATATCCCCCATGATAGCAATAGGTAGTGACAGGTACTCTTTTTTGAAAAAATTGGACCCTAGATCTCTCCTCTGCCCTCAAAGCATCTGCCCACACCAAGATCGGTGTGATAAAATGCTTTCCCAATGGCGCTATTTACATCCGGCGAAATCTAAGTCATGAAATGCTCGTAGCTTCTGGTTTCTTAGGCCATAGAGATGTTTGGAGCCATTCTGGTCTCTGATCAGCTCTATGGTCAGCTGGTTGAATCACCGGCTGCATTTTCAGGTTCCCTGTTGGGACAGGAGAGCCAGAGAAAAACATGGAAGACGGTGTGGGGAGCGGCATTCCCACTGATTGTAAAAGCAGTCTAGAGGCTAATTAGCCGCTAGGATTGCTTTTACATGAAAGCCGACCGCTGGTTGAAAAGAATGATACCAAGATGATACCTAAACCTGCAGGCATCATTCTGGTATAACCACTCAGTCTAGCAACATACCAGTACTTTGCTGGTCCTTGTTGGGCATATATTCTAAACTTTTTTTTCATGCAGCCTGTGGGTTGAACGAAAAAAAGATATTGATCGGTGGGTATGCCCACCATTAGAATACTTCCCTTCATCCACCCACTTCTAACGATGGGCATACATGCACCCTTTATATATGCCGAAGCATGGGGGCATCCTCCCGCAAAAGGCAGGAATAAATGGCTCCTCCACCCACTGCTGCCCCCACGCTTCGGCATATATGCTGAAGTATGTAACTGTGGTGGTGAAATCACCTCCGACAGCGCTGGAGTCACGGCTTTATGTATCGTGGGAGCAAACGCTGTTGCTGTCAAGATAAATAAATCCGCTCTGCAGCTGAATGGCGTACCTGAAAACAAAAAAGTGGTTAACAATAAAAAAAAACAAAGTATAAAAAAATTGCATACCTATAAAGCAAACATGATAAAAACATAACAATAAAACATTGCAGTATAGAATACAATAAAAAAGAGCAGAACAATAGAGAGAGAACAATAAAACAACAACTATTTTTGTTTTTTTTCTTTTTTCTTTTTTTTTTTTTTTACTTTTTTTTGTTACTAACTTTTTTAACTGGTACCAGGTTTGGGTCTCTCAAAATGCGATGGCATCTTGGGAGACCCTGTGAAAGTGTGTCCTAGTCTGTGCAGTGCTGTACCCTACGCTAATACTCCACTAGTGTATGGTAGCGTTCAAAACATTCACCAATGCAAAGACCAGGATTGTCAGGACAGAAGGGACAATAATACCGGGTGTCACGCCTAAATCCGCGCTTGCTGCAGACACAACATCTTTTTTGGGGGGCTCGTTGGGTAGGGGTACTCGGGAGGACATATTGAAAATACCTCTCATGCCGGCTTACTGCATTTGGTTGGGGAAGGTGAGGTGGAGCACCGTCTGGATACAGAAGGGCTCTGACGATCTCTTCCTGGAATTTAAGGAAGGATCCAGTCCGTCCTGAAGCTCTGTATAGCACATAAGCATTCAGCAAAGCCAATTGAAATAAATAAACAGACACTTTTTTGTACCAGCGTCTGGCCTTACGGGCAACTAGGTACGGCGCCAACAACTGGTCGTTGAGGTCCACCCCTCCCATATTTTGGTTATATTCGTGGACACAGAGGGGTTTCTCCACAACACCAGTCGCCGTAGTAATTTGGACCGTCGTGTCTGCATGAAGGGAGGTAAGAACGAAAACATTCTTATTGTCCCTCCACTTCATAGCGAGCAAGTTATTACACTGCAAGCGGGCTCTCTCCCCCAGCCTAAGACGGGAATCTACAAGCCGCTGGGGAAAGCCCCGGCGATTAGGTCGCACGGTGCCACATGCTCCAATCTGATGATCAAAAAGGTGGCTAAAAAGTGGCACGCTCGTGTAATAATTGTCCACGTACAAGTGGTACCCCTTTCCGAATAAGAGTGACGCCAAGTCCCACACTATCTTGCCAGCGCTTCCTATGTAGTCAGGGCAGTTTGTTGGCTCTACGTGACTATCTTTGCCCTCGTAAACCATAAAACTACATGTATAGCCTGTGGCCCTGTCACAGAGCTTATACATCTTGACCCTGTATCTGGCATGCTTGCTGGGAAGGTACTGTTTGAATGACAAGCGGCCAGAAAATTTAATCAGGGACTCATCAACGCAGACAACTTGATGGGGAGTAAACAAGTCTGCAAAACGTTGGTTGAAGTGGTTTACGAGGGGCCGAATTTTGTAGAGCCGATCATATTCAGGGTCTCCACGAGGACGACAGAGTTCATTGTCGTTGAAGTGCATGAACCGCAAAATCTGCTCGTATCGTGCCCTGGTCATGGAGGCAGAAAACACGGGCATATGGTAAATTGGGTCAGTGGACCAATATGACCGCAACTCACTCTTTTTATTTATGCCCATGTTGAGGGAAAGGCCCAGAAAGAGCTTAAATTCGGAAACCGTAATTGGTTTCCAATCTCTAGCAAGGGATGACTGGGGAATAGTGGCGATGTGTTGACCAGCGTACAAATTGCTTTGGTCCACAATAGATTTATAGAGATCTTCGGTGAAAAACAGCGAATAAAAATCCAGTGGCGTAAAATCAACTGTTTCCACCTGAATTCCGGGTTGGCCAGTGAATGGGGGAAGTATGGGTGCTGCAGAAGTGGTGGGTTCCCAATTCGGATTGGCGAATGCAGCAGGAAGGGCACTATGGGCACTACGGGCCTGTGTTCGTCTTCTTGGTGGCAGCGGGACACTACTAGTGCTTGCCACCTCACCAGTTTGAACTGCACTTATGGGACTCGCCACGTCACCACGTGATACTGCAGTGCTGCATATATGACCAGGGTGTACTAGGCCGCTGGTGCTTGCCAGTTTACCAGAAGGAATAGCGGCGCTAGTACTTCTCTGCTCCATATGAGAGCCCTGCGGTTCTTGCACAAGGACAGAAGAAGGCGTTTGGGGTCTGGTACGCCTGACCTTAGCAGGGACCACAACTCGGTCGTCAGAGCTATCTGTCATGGAGCCGCTGTCCTCTACAGGATCGTATTCTGAGCCTGAATCTGAAAGATGAGTGACTTCCTTTTCACTATCTGTCATGCTCAGAAACGTGTAGGCCTCTTCACTAGTGTACCTTCGATTTGCCATTTTGGGCTCTAAATTTAGGGATACACTAGTGAGACTCACAGGCAAAAAAAGCTCCTGACTGTTAGCAACGGTATCAAAATGCTACCAAAAAACTGTTAGCGATCGCAGGGATCAGGCCTGACTCTGCGAACGCTGCAGTTATGTGTGCTTAGTGTTTTGTAAGTGACAGTTATCGATCGATACTGCACTTGGGTGGGGTGGGCTGGGCCGAGGGGCAAAACGCAGGTGCTAGCAGGTATCTGGGCTGATCCCGCTAACACTGCATTTTTGGGAACCCTTAACTGCTGGGGATGCTAGTATAGATCTGATCGGATCAGATATCGATCCGTTCAGATACTATAGCACTAAGGGAGGTGTATGCTGCGTGCGTGGGTGTTAGCGGTACTGGCGCTAACCTGACGTTGCCCGGGGCAACGCAGACCTTATCTGATCCTAAAAACGTAACTTATATCACCGCCAGGCAATTAGGGGGTTAAACCATTATAAGGTAATAAACGGCGGGTGCCCTAAAACTATAATAAACAATAAAAAACTAACTAACTAACCAGCGTCACCTGTAACACTTATACGGTGATCGCTGGTGAAAGGGTTAACTAGGGGGCAATCAGGGGTTAAAACCTTTAGTAGGTAGTATATGGGGGTCCCTGTCGCTATAAAACACTGACAGCGAATATACTTACCTCCCTAACTAGCGTCACCTGTGTCCCTAATACAGCGATCAGAGAAATGATCGCTTAACGACACTGGTGACGGGGGGGTGATCAAGGGGTTAACCTTTGTTAGGGGGGTACCCTGGACCTAAAGGGGGGTACCCCAGACCTAAAGGGGGCTAACCTAACTGCCCTAACACTTATAACTTTCACAAACTGACACCAATGCAAAAAAAAAAAAACTGCTATTGGTGTCACTGTGACAGGGGGTACTGGGGGGTGAAAAGTGTGCCTGCGTGTTCTACTGAAAGTGTAGTGTTGGTGCACTTACTTGATGTCTTCTTTCCTCAGCGCCGGATCGAAAAGACCGACACGAGGAGAGATGACATCACTTCCTCTCCCTCTGTTTACATTACAGAGGGAGAGGAAGGATTTTCATTCGCCAAGAGCGATCGGGAGGGAGTGGCCACGAATGGATGGCCTCCCCCTCACCTCTCATCGCCCGGGAACAAATGGCGACCGCCTCTGGCCCGGGGGGGGGTACGATTGGACCCCCCGCCCGCGGGAAGGCAATCACGTACCAGGTATGTGATTTTGCCTGCCCGTGCCATTCTGCTGACGTATATCAGCGTGAGGCGGTCGTCAAGTGGTTAAGAGGGTCTGCCCCTGGACTGCAAGTATTAAATGCTCATTCGAGTTTAGGGGCCGCCAAAAGCAGTTACTCAATCTGCCACTTGCCCGGTGTTCTCTTCAACATCCCCCTGGGGTGTACTTCCATTCAGTGCAAGGCTATGGGTTCTGCATAGGATTTGCTGATGTCAGAACACCTAGGGGGTGATCAAGGGGTTAACTGTGTTCCCTGGGTGTGTTCTAACTGTGGGGGCTGGAATCACTGGGACAACGCAGAGATCGCTGTTCCTGATCACTAGGAACAGCAGAACTCCATGTTGTCCCCCTGTCAGAACGGGGATCCGCCTTGTTTACATAGGCAGATCCCTGTTCTGCCTCTCTCTGCTACCGCGGCACGCATCGGCCGTGTGCGCCCACAGTGTCTATTGCATGAAACGACGTACAGGTACGTCGTTTCGTGCAATAGAGCCGTCCTGCCACAGTATATGTGCGGTGGGCGGTCTTAAAGTCGTTAAATTGAGGGTGCCATGACTGTATATGTAAGATATCATACATCAATAAACACAATTACAAAGTCATGTAACGCTCCCTTTAGTCTGTGAAAAATCAATAGTCGTGCAAAAAAAATAAAACATAAAAAAAGTGTATATTAATAATTAAATTAGCCATATATGTAAAATGTGTATATCACTTTAAATAAAGTCCAATACACCAGTGAAAATAAATCATCAAAGGAAACCATTAAAAAAAAGTCCATATACCAGTGAGCCCAGGTTCACACTGAGCTGCAGGAATGAAGCCGTGCGAGTTCAGCTGATTTCACTCCTGCATGTCAGTCCCGATTTCGGCCACGATTTCAGAGACATCTGCAGGTTTCTGCACAGATGTCAATGTAAATTGCAGCCAGAAATCGCAAAAAGTAGTACAGAAACTACTTTTTGAAATCGTTGCAGCGCTACAGATGCGGCATCGTACCGATTAGGACTAGTGGTGCATCGAAATTTTGGGTGCGAAAATTATCGTCCAAAAATGGTGTTTTTGTCATTCGGACGAATGACAAAAACAGCCGATACCGAAAAGGGGGCGTGGCCCGCCCCTGGTGCCACCCATTGCGGGAGTGTCCCTTCCTCCTGCTCTCCTTGTGTTAGCAGGGGCACTAGTGTGGGCACACCCGCCCAGGGGCGGGCTGACCGTTGCCTGCTTCCCTCCCTGCTCAGAAAAACCCTGTCCTCAGCCCGCCCAATCTACCATCCTAGCGTCTGTGTCCGGCTGCGGCTCCTCCCCCATGGTTGTCTAGCAACGGGACGCTGTCGACGGTGAAGGTACTATGGCATGACGGCATCCAAGGAGGAGGGAAAATAGAGCGTGGGCAGGAAGAAGGAGAAGGTGGCAGAGGAGAGGACCAGAGGGGAGCCTGTCACAGAGGAGAATAAGGAGTTCTACAAACTCCAGATCTAGGACCTCGAGGGCTGCCTGGAGAGGTGATGGTGGAGGGGGCTACAGGTCTCAGCATGCTCTGACTGGAAGAGGAGCAACAAGTTTAAGGTAGCACTACAACTCCCAGCATGCCATGGCAGAGTAAAAGTAAATGTTTTCATGAAAGTGCATCAAACTCCTGCATACCACCTCTTTGATGCGCCTTCATAAAACACGCATACTGATCTAATGGTAGCACGTCTAAAAACGTGCATAGAAATTGTGACAGAGAAAGGAACGCACCACACTCATGTGGTTCCAGCCAAAGTCATGCTTGTGCATTTTTATGTGCATTTGCAGCGCATAAAAATGCAGCACTCTGCATTTTTTTTAAATGCACATGAAAGCGCTGCAGTGGTATAATCAAAGCTGATTGGGATCCTTCTGACTATCTCCTGTACCATGTCTGCAGTCTCTGACCATCTCCTATACCATGTCCCCAGTCTCTGACCATCTCCTGTACCATGTCCTCAGTCTCTGACCATCTCCTGTACCATGTCCTCAGTCTCTGACCATCTCCTGTACCATGTCCTCAGTCTCTGACCATCTCCTGTACCATGTCCTCAGTCTCTGACCATCTCCTGTATGAAATTTTTTTTTAAAAACTTTCGGTATCGGTGTTGTTTCGGTATCGTTTTCGGGATCAAGGAAGATTTATTTTCGGTATCGGTTTCGGCACCAAAAAACCTATTTGGTGCATCCCTAACTAGGACGGTGCCACACATGTCAAAACGATCCAGTGTGAACCAGGGCTGAAAGTGAATCTTCAAAATGTTAAAGGAGAATTTCACCTTTGGGAACATGTTACAAAACTTTGTAGAACCACCTTTCGCTGCAATTACAGCTACAAGTCTTTTTGGGGATGTGTCTACCAGCTTTGCACATCTAGAGAGTGACGTTTTTGCCCATTCTTCTTTGGAAAATAGCTCAAGCTCTGTCAGACTGGATGGAGAGCGTCTGTGAACAGCATTTTCAAGTCTTGCCACAGATTCTCAATTGGATTTAGGTCTGAACTTTGACTGGGCCATTCTAACACATGAATATGCTTTGATCTAAACCATTCCATTGTAGCTCTGGCTGTATGTTTAGGGTCGTTGTCGTGCTGGAAGGTGAACCTCCGCCCCAGTCCCGTACACATGGGCGGAATTTCCGACAGAAAGAGTCGGATGGGAGCTTTTCATCGTATATTCCGACCGCATGTATGCCCCTTCGGACGTTTTCCGTCAAAAATTAAGACGGACTTAGTAATTTGTTTCGTCGGAAAAATATAGAACATGTTCTCTATCGAAAAAAACGCTTGTCTGTATGCTGTTTCGACACACCAAAAGCGACGCATGCTCTGAAGTACAAGACGGAAGCTACTGGCTATTGAACTTTCGTTTTCTAGCCCCGTCGTACGTGTTGTACGTCACCACGTTCTGGACGGTCGGAATTTGGTGTGACCGTGTGTATGCAAGACAGCTTGAATGGAACTCTGTCTGAAAAACCTTCAGAGTTTATTCCGATGGCAAAACCGGTCGTGTGTACAGGGCATAACAGGTTTTCTTCTAAGATTTCTTGTATTTGGCTACATCCATCTTCCCATCAAATCTGACCAACTTCCCTGTCCCTGCTGAAGAAAAGCATCCCCACAACATGAAGCTGCCACCACCATGTTTCACGGTGGCAATGGTATGTTCAGGGTGATGTGCAGTGTTTTCGGCCACACATAGTGTTGCTTTTAGGCCAAAAAGTTAAATTTTGGTCTCATCTGACCAGAGCTCTTTCTTCCACATGTTTGCTGTGTCCCCCACATGGCTTCTCGCAAACTGCAAATGGCACTTCTTATGGCTTTCTTTCAACAATGGCTTTCTTCTTGCCACTCTTCCATAAAGGCCAGATTTGTGGCGTATACGACTAATAGTTGTCCTACGGACAGATTCTCCCGCCTGTGCTGTGGATCTCTGCAGCTCCTCCAGAGTTACCATGGGCCTCTTGGTTGCTTCTTTGATTAATGCTCTCCTTGTCCGGCCTGTCAGTTTAGGTGGACAGCCATTTCTTGGTAGGTTTGCAGTTGTGCATCACCTACTTGATGATCTCGTCCAAAAAAGTGCCAAAAAGACATGAATCAAAGGACATTTCGCTTAGGACTTTCTTGGATGTCTGAATTGCAGACCAGCACCTAATAAAGCGGAGTTCCACCCAAAAATGGAACTTGTGCTTTTCGGATTCCTCCCACCCTCCAGTGTCACATTTGGCACCTTTAGGGGGGAGCAGATACCTGTATAATCCAGGTATTTGCTCCCACTTCTGGGCATAGATGGCCGCAGTATCCGTGGCCATCTACGCAATGTCCGGCCCCTCCTCCGTCCCCCCGCTGTCTTCTGGGTGACACCCAGGTCCCAGAAGACAGCAGGGACCAGTGAGATTGCACATCACGACTCATGCCTGCGCAGTAGGGAACTAGGCTGTGAAGCCACAAGGCTTCACTTCCTGTTCCCTTACCGAAGATGCCGGCGCCTCCACCACGGAGCTGAGGGACAGATCGACTTTGGGTGAGGACATCGCGGGCGCCCTGGGCAGGTAAATGTCAATATATTAAAAGTCAGCAGCTGCAGTATTTGTAGCTGCTTACTTTTATTTTATTTTTTTTTGGCGGAACTCCGCTTTAAACCAAACTAAACCCTGCAAAACAACAGCTAAAACGGGAGACCAGTTGTCTGGAATTCAGGGCAGCATTACACAAATATAGGAAACCCTGATTTAACTGATCCACCAATTCAACAATGGTGATAGTGACCTGTTCCAAATCCAAACCCTGGTGTAGCAGCTTAGCTCGTTCAAATCTGGGATATAAGAGGGATAGCAAAAACTGGATGTATTTAGGCACCTGAAACGGCATACATAAATCATGCAGTTTAGATCCCGAAAGGAAGAAGACTCCTTCAATGGAATCATGGCGGCCTTGCTGAGCCTAGGGATGGAAAAGTAGACCACTTCTTGACAAAGGGATATGTGCACAGAAAAGTGCTTACACGGTGAACGACCTGGCCACACATGACCAGGTCTTGTTAAATAAATCACCCAAAAAAATAAATAAAGGGGGGTCATATGGAAAAACCTTAGAGGACTTCTGTTTATGCGTGCCATAGGGCAGTGGTTCTCAACCCTGTCAAGTACCCCCAACAGGCCATGTTTTCCTTTATCTTGCACAGGTGCTTTAAATCAGAGTCAATGGCTTGGTATTTTGGACAGCTATTTTATCTAAGAGAAATCCCCCAAACATAGCCTGTACTTGAGGACAGGGTTGAGAACCACTGCCATAGGGGACCTAGCAATTTGTTGATGTAGACGGGGAATCTTCTATTTTGAAGGTTTCCCAGACCAATGAAATGAGGGCCAAAACTTCTTGCATGCCAAATTGGCTGCTGGCAACTCCCCCTCACCATCTGAGGGGGTGTGTGTTGGGATTCACTGTCCGATTTGTTGGACGCAAGCATTGGCGGTAGTAGAAGGCTTACGCATCAAAGTCTCTTCCATGTGAGATACAAAGACTTCTATAGCAGCAGAAACAGAATAAAAGGTTAAAGCGGAGTTCCACCCAATTATGAGAGGTGGTCTTAAACGAAAGACCGCCCCTAGTTTTTGAATACTCAAACATTTTTTTTTTTTTACTTTCTCTCGTACCTTTTTAGAAGTACTAGAAGTACTTCCGATCCAGCCGGGCTGCGGCTGAGGACATCACATCCTCTTCTGCGGCGAGCCCCCCCGTTGTCTTCTGGCACATGTGTGTCCCAGAAGACAAGCTGGCTATTCACAAAGCACCGTGTGACTCGCGCATGTGCAGTCGGAAACCGGCAGTGGAGCCTTGCAGCTTCCCTTAGTTGGAATGGCGGCACCTGCACCCGATCCAATGGACGGATCAGCCTTGGGGCTGACATTGCGGGCTCCCTGGACAGTTAAGTGTCCTTATTAAAAGTCAGCAGCTACAGCGTTTGCAGCTGCTGATTTTAAAAAAAAATAATTTGACTGGAACACCACTTTAATGGGGGCCCAGAGGACCCTAACGCAGCTTCGCTGATGTCTGAGGAAGGAGCAGATGCCTCCAGTACTAGGGACGTACTGCAGGCTAAACAGAGGGGTTCTACTGGGGATGAGGTCCCTGTCACTTCACAGGAAGCACATGTAGTGGGGGCACACCTGTCACAGGGGAGCCCTAACGCTTTGTGACCCACGCACAACTCTGGCCCTGTTACAAGATAGGGAGCGCCCCCCCCCCCCCCATCCACACACACACACGCACGCACACACACACACACACCCAGCAGGTAACAAATTCACCCCCCAGACTAGCACCAGCTTGAAATGTTAGGATGGCTGTGACACTGTGGATAAAGCAGGCGTTGTTGGAAGAGAGTGGGGAGGTATTCAAGCCATGGTTGCCAGATGGAGAGGAACTTACGTGATGGTGGATAGCTGTTCATTACCAAGCATTCTCTGGATCCTGGATTTGACCTCATCAAAATTTAGAGATAGGAACTTCCATGCATGAGCGATCATAATATGGATCGCTGTAAGTATGTGTGTAATTAAGGATTGTGCAAGTCAAGAAACAAACATCAGGTAGCGGTTTATGTAAGAGATCTTCACATGGGATTTTACAGCGATTATCCTGCAATATCATATTAATCATGTAGGCCCTAAACCTGGGGTAGGCAACCTTTGAGAGGTGGAGATTGACCTGGACAACATGTAAGAGATCAAAGATCCCAGGGGTGCGGTGCCCGCCAACCCTTTTTTTTTGTTCTAAATAAAACTATCAAGCCCTACCTAATAAGATGGCATGAAGAATACATAGTGACCCAAAAAAAAACGAAATGAATGTAGGTGCCGCTCAGGTAGAGGTAAAGTCCAACTAGACCGCTGTGAGGTGGGATCCCCATGATTAAAGTGGAGTCCAGTCAAAAAAAGGATTTTCTTTTCATATTAATAGTATTTTAAATATCATTATCTTTGATATTACCCATTTTCCAGCTAGCTGATTGTCTACCTTAGATTAGACTTTAAGTGACACAATCAGCTTCTTCCATTTCTTCACCGACAACGCTATCTCCCTTTATCTGAATTTGCTAAGCTGTCTTTCACTTCCTGAAAAGGTTGTCGGTCATTCTTAAACAGACATGCCTTGACCTGACCAGCCTCTTCCCCTCCCCCCCCCCCTTATCCTTCACAGATCTCCTCCTGTCTTCATAGCCTTGTTTGAGAGAGAGAGAGAGAGAGAGAGAGAGAGAGAGAGAGAGAGAGAGAGAGAGAGAGAGAGAGAGAGAGAGAGAGAGAGAGAGAGAGAGAGAGAGAGAGAGAGAGAGAGAGAGAGAGAGAGAGAGAGAGAGAGAGAGAGAGAGAGAGAGAGAGAGAGAGAGAGAGAGAGACTTTGGAAGTATATGTTTGTTAGAAACTATAAGGCTGCTTTCATACTGAAAGCACCGGCCGTTAGCGGTAAAGCACTGCTCGTTTTAGCGGCACCTTACCCCTGTTTAAGCGGCGCTTTTGTGCCACTTTTCGACCGCGAGTGGGGCACTTTTAACTCCAAAGAAGGGGTTAAAAACTCCCATGGTGCAGTGCTTCCAAAGAGCTTTTCAAGCGCTTTGGAAGTGCTGCCCATTCATTGCAATGGGCAGGGTGTTTTCGAAGCGCTGTATACAGCGCTCCCCAACCGCCCCAATGATGCTTCTTGCAGGACTTTTTCTAACGTCCCACAAGCGCACCGCCTGAGTATGAAAATACACATTGTAATGAATGGGAGATGGTTTTCAGGCGCTTTACAGGTGCTATTTCTAGTGCTAAAATGTCTGAAAACTGCCTCAGTGTGAAAGGGGTCTGAGATAGATTACAATGCAACATGCTTTAGATTTTCTACAGTGTAGAACCACATAGTTGTTTCTGCATGGCACTGTGTGCTTGGTGTGGCACACGCCCAGCTGAGGGAGCTACATGTGAGTAATGAGTATTAGGTTCTGTTTCCACTAGTGCAACTTGTGATGCAACTTTGGACACAAAGTCGCATCACAAGTCAGCCCATTGATTTCAATGGCAAACATTCCCATCTATGCGCCTTTGAAAATCAGCAACTTTGAAAAGGTGCCTGCACTACGTTGATGCGACTTTGATCCAGAGAGTGTAAAGTTGGATCAAAGCTGCACTCAAAGTCGCAGTCTAAATTGTGCAGCTTTGGAGTCGCACTAGTGGAAACGTAGCCTAAGACTAGAGTGCGACTTTGGAGTGTGACTTTGATGCAACTTTGAGCGCAGCTTTGATCCAACTTTACACTCTCTGGATCAAAGTCACATCAAAAGTTGCATAAAAGTAGTGCAGGTACCTTTTCAAAGTTGCTGATTTTCAAAGGCGCATAGATGGGAACGGGTGCCATTAAAATCAATGGGCTGTGACTTGTCATGTGACTTTGTACACATAGTCGCATGACAAGTCACGTTTCCACTATTGTGAACCCAAAGTTGCACAATTTAGAGTGCGACTTTGAGTGCAGCTTTGATCCAACTTTACACTCTCTGGATCAAAGTCGCATCAAAGCATTGCAGATACCTTTTCAAAGTCGCATAGATGGGAACAGGTGCCATTGAAATCAGTGGGATGTGACTTATCATGCAACATTGTGTTCAAAGTCACACTGTTAGA
This sequence comes from Aquarana catesbeiana, assembly GCF_042186555.1. Classification (NCBI taxonomy): domain Eukaryota; kingdom Metazoa; phylum Chordata; class Amphibia; order Anura; family Ranidae; genus Aquarana; species Aquarana catesbeiana. Next base: position 329,659,459 of record NC_133329.1, on the reverse strand, counting down.
AACAGAGCCTTAGTGTGGTTGCCTGGGATTTTTTCATTTTGAGACAGAAGGCTCACATTAATGATTGCAGGGGAGATAGTATTGTCCTCTACCCCCTTCATATCGAGACACACACACACACACACACACACACACACACTAGCCATCACTCTCCTACCTTGCACAGGTGTACAACAAGAGCAGGAGGAAGCACAGTTCTGGATAGAGAGCGGGGACTGCTGGAATTAACCAGGCTAGTGATTGGTTGCTAGGACCGCCCTGTGCCAATCACCTGCAAGTTAACTTGGGCAGCTCCCGCCTTCCATCCAGAACTGTGCTGCCTCCTGCTTTTGTTTCACACCTGTGCAAGGTAGGAGAGTGGCGCAACCACAGCATTTGGGACCATGGTCGACCATTTAGTGATCCCTGGACTAGAGGGCCGGCAAAGCAGACACATGTTAACGATCTACCCGTCACCTGCCCGTGATCAATAAGTAGCTGATCCCCACTCTAATCCATTGGCAACGTACCGTCAGGCAGGTCCTCCATATATGAAGCATGCCGCCTACTTCATGAGGACTTTCACAGCCTTTAAAAGCAGGAGACAGGGTAGGCCGGGATTCATGTGGCTATTCTGGCTAGAGTAAAATAACAGCTGGAGAATACTTTGCAAGGTTTCTCCAGTGCCTGTACATTACAGGAGCTTTTAAATGTTGCCTATAATAGTCCTTGGGTGCAGAGCCATTTTTGCATGAGGATTCAAAAGCAGCAAAATTTGTGGGAGAATCAGGATTTTTCAATAGACTCAACTAGGTATCACAATTGTATGCAATATCCTTCCCATAGTGAGTTTTTTTTTTTTTTTTTTTAAACACAAAGTTGTAAACTTAAGATATTTCTCACACACAGCATGGGCATACTTAGAATTACACTCCAAGATACATTCTGATACTCCTGAGTATGGGGATAACACGTTAGACTTTCAGCCCTGGTTCACACTGATGCAGTTCAGATGCGTTCCAGAATGCATAGATTCGCATGTCAAGTGAAACAACATTGGCTTTCAAAGAAAACATTCACATCTATGTGGTGCAATTCTGATGCGGTTAAAATAAAGGGTCCTGTGCGTGTTTAGAGCGGTACGATTTTAAGCTCCATAGACTGAAAATCACATTTGAAGCACAAATCACACCGCAAATTTGCACTCCAAAATGCATGGGAAGAAAAAAAAAATATCACACTGCATCGCACCCAGTCTGAACCTAGGCTCAATGTTTGGACTGATTATGTACCCGACATTTTATCTTATTTATCAAAAAAAGTCAACCAACATTGTATCAAAAACAGTGTACTGTAATGCCTGCCTCTGTACGAGTGGTACCTATAGCACTAAGCTATATTCCCTGACCACTCATACAGAGGCTCTACTGAGCCATGGGGAGTAGAAAAAAAAACTGTCAAAAAATTTGAAAACTCAGGGAGCTCTTGATACCAAGCCAAGGTCAGGTAGACCAAGCAAGATTGCAGCCACAACTGCCAGAATTGTTTGGTATACAAAAGAGAAACCCCACAGGCAACCTGTGGAAAAATACGGTTAATAACTAGGTGACAAGGTGACACATGCAGGTTAAAATGGCAATTACAGGTTCATTTCCCACATCTATGGCTTTTTAAATTGCAATTCATGTCTGTGAATAGTCAATGAGTTTGTTAGCTCTCGCGTGGATGCACTAAGCAGGCTAAATACTGAGCCATGGGGAGCAGAAAAAAACTGTCAAAAGACCTGTGTAACAAGTTAATGGAACGTTAATAAAGATGGAAAAGGATATAAAGATAATCAAAGCCTTGAATAGGCTAGTCAGTACTGTTCAAACACTTAAGAAGTGGAAAATCAGGCATCTCTTGATACCAAGCCAAGGTCAGGTAGACCAAGAAAGATTACAGCCACAACTGCCAGAAGAATTGTTCAGGGTGCAAAGGAAACCCCATAGGTAACCTCAGGAGAAACATAGGCTGCTCTGGAAAAAAGATGGTGTGGTTGTTTTTAAGGAGCACAATACTTGAACAAAAATGAGCTGCATGGTTGAGTTGCCAGAAAGAAGCCTTTATTGTGCCAATGTCACAAAAAAAAAAAAAAAAAAAACAAGTTACAACATGCCCAACAACACTGGCGCAGTAAAGGTTTCTTTTTTGGCAACTCGACCATACAGCTCATTTTTGTTCAAGTATCATCGTATTGTGCTCCTTAAAAAAAAACCACACCATCTTTTTCCAGAGCAGCCTGTATTTCTCCTGAGGTTACCCGTGGGGTTTTCTTTGCACCCTGAACAATTCTTCTGGCAGTTGTGGCTGTAATCTTTCTTGGTCTACCTACCTGACCTTGGCTTGGTATCAAGAGATGCCTTAAATTTTCCACTTCTTAAGTGTTTGAACAGTACTGACTAGCCTATTCAAGGCTTTTATTATCTTTATATCCTTTTCCATCTTTATTAACGTTCCATTACCTTGTTACACAGGTCTTTTGACAGTTCTTTTCTGCTCCCCATGGCTCAGTATTAGCCTGCTTAGTGCATCCACACAAGAGCTAACAAACTCATTGACTATTCACAGATATGAATTGCAATTTAAAAAGCCACAGATGTGGGAAATGAACTTTTAATTGCCATTTTAACCTGCGTGTGTCACCTTGTGTGTCTGTACCAAGGCCAAACACTGCAGGGGATGTAAACTTTTGATAAGGGCTATTTGGGATTTTTATGTCATCATTAGGATTCAAAAATGAGACAAAACTATGTGATAATAAATGGTTTCATATGATCACTATACTTAAATAAAATCATTTTTGGCATGATCAGTCATATTTTTAATATCGCTGCCAAAATTTCAAGATTTCAGCCAGGGTATGCAAACAACTGTAGGCACTACAGAGACAGGATGCAGAAGAGATGTACAGAAGGTGGAAGAGGGTTAAAAAAAAAAAAAAAAATCCCACAATAACATTTTTTAAACCCCCCCAGCTTTGAATGTGCAGCTGATTTCCTGCCTAGAAACTCTTCATTCAGGAAATTCTCCTTCCTCCATTTCCTTAGTAGTGAGAGGAAGGGTAGGGATCTCAAATGTAAAACGCTAGCATATGTGATCACTTTGGTGGTTACAAGGCACAGAGTCATTCTGATCGGCTCTTTGCATTTCATCCATGACTTCCACAGCAACACATTCATGCTTAATGGCATTTGCACAAGTTAGTGCAGCAAATTGCTGCATCATTGGATAGGTTATAGAGACTCAGAGGACCACAGGTAACAATTATGTTTTGCACTATACTGACATAAAATTAAACAATGGTACCAAGAGAAACAAAACTAGACACGACATTTGATGTTACGTTATATGTTTTATTAATGGCCCTCAGAATTGCCTAACGAAAACATATATAATATAAAAAAAAAACTCAGAAGACAAAAGATACGTCAATAAAAAGAAGGTTCCCAATTAAAAGTGTCCTGCAACTGATAATGCTTAGTGTACTAAATTGAATTCTTTTGGTACATAAAATAGGACATTTTATATATTTATATAAATATGATGTATTGCACTATTTACAGTTAGAAAATTAAGGAAAACTGGGTGCATCTATTGAGGAAAGCTTTGCTTTCAGTGCACTGAATCCTTTAAAAGGTTGATGTTTCTCCATAGCTAGAGGGAGTCCAGTCCCTCTCCAGTAAGTTGTCCAGCTGGTTTTTCTTTTGATGTCAAATTGCTATGGCAACAGAACCATCTTACAAAAAGAATACACACACATGGGTGTGACCTTCCACCTATGCTACCCATTATATGCTATACTAAAGAAAGCCTTTCGGTGTGAAATCTTCTAAAATCAGGTATTTCAGATTACAGGAAAAAAGTCACAGAGTGAAGAACACACACAATCAGAAACATTTAAAAAGTAATGTTAATTCTCTCAAAATGCCCATTCTTGTAATAATCTGAACCAGGCATATTTTATTGGAAAGCCATTTTTTTTTCTTTTTATAATTCCTTACAGAAACTTAGAGTGTAAAATGGCAACTCCAATTCCGACCATGGGTACCCATTTTATGAAATGAACCCATGCACCATTTATCATGGCTACGTAGTTTGTTAGCAAAATTTATTTCACCTGCCATAATCTCAGTAAAATCACTAACTTTTAGTGAAAACTGAACCGCCATGGTTTGGCTCACATATTGTACATGGCAATCTTAAACAATTATTGCCTGGTCAATAACCCCGACATTACTTAATGTTCATTCTTAAATCCTGAGGCCTCTAAAATATAGTGATTTTTAGTAGCATGTGGACTGGCTAACTAGGTACTTTAGTTTAAAAAATATATTTTGATATTGTTTATTTCATGGGCGTTAAGTGCTACAGTACAAAAATGCTAGTTCTAATAAAGCGACCCCTTAAGCACAACTCATATACCCACACTATAGAAGCATAGAATTTTAAGAAAACAAAAAAAACAAAAAAAAAAAAAAACAAAAAAAAAAAGTATTTTAGATCTCTTTCTTAATTTCGATTTTTTTGGCTTTCGGAACAAGGAAGACATTCCCATCTTTTGTTTGTTGAAGGGAATATTCGAGAGGGGAGTACGGTTTTCCATCCTCGTCCTGCAGCTTGTTGAAGACCTCCATATACAAGGTACCGAGTTGCTTCTTCATAAGACGAAGGCTGTTGTTATATTCTCCCTTCTCAGCAAGTAGCTTTTCTTTCTCGTTCTTCAGCTGATCTAGGTCACTCTCTAACTCCACAATATTCTCCATTTTCCTCTTGCGGCAATTTTGGGCTGCAACCTTATTTTTTCCACGCCTGCGTATATCTCGGATGAGAGCAAGTTGGGCGTCATTAAACTGGTGTTTGGACATCAAAACATTGAAATCATCCACAGGAAGGTTAACAATTGTATTGACTGAGAATGGTACATTAAGAGCTTTCGCTCTTTGCTCGTCTCTAGTGAAACGAGCCTCCTGGCGACTTAAAGATTTGTCCTTTGTGAATGGGGACCTACTGTGACCAGGCCTAACGGGCAACTCTACTGCTGGAGAATTGAGAGATTCGGTTTCAAAGGATCCATCAAGTGGTACAAAAGGCGAGAGTGAAAAAAATGCATCTTCTGTGATTGACGCTGGGAACTCTTCAGTGGGATTTTTGTGTTGTACGCTTTCATGTGTGCTATCCATATCTTCTATTTCAGAGTCACTGTATCCATAAGGAGCATCTCCATAGACAGAGGAGCCCATAGATTGCCCAGGTGACGTAGAACACGGACTTGTGCCAACTGAAACTCCTGAATCGGAATCATTGAATTCTGATGGATTGTTCCCATTAAATGCTTTGCACATAGAAAGGTCCTTTATATCAACAGGTTCATTTAAAAGTTCAGTGAGAGACTGGCCTGAATTGTCTGTTAAAGGCACATTGGTCAATTTCGGGTCAATAAGGGTAAATATGTCATCACAAAAAGATTCCATATTAAATGTTTGGTTTGTGTTTACTGTGGGCACATTGGGTACAAAGGAACCTGCAAAGTCATTAGAGAAAACCGGTGCGGCATTTTCAACTGGCTTTTCCAAAGGTGGTACTGGACTGTGAAATATGTAACTGGGTACAGTCTCTGCAAGGGGTTCTTGATTTGAATACATACTCAGGTCCGCAAAGCCATCAATCTGACTGCCGAAACACTGTATGGAAAGAAGACACAAAGCAAGTTAAATTGTGGAAAACTGCAATTCTACCACCTTAACCACTTCAATACTGCGCACGTTTACCTCTTCCTGCCCAGGCCAATTTTCAGCTTTTTTAGCGCGGTCGCACTTTGTATAACTAATTGTGCGGTCATGCAACACTGTACCTATATGACATTTTTATCATTTGAGACATAGAGCTTTCTTTTGGTGGTATTTAATCACCACTGGGGTTTTTTATTTTTTGCTAAACAAAAACGAAAAAAGAAAATCTACAATGAACTATGTAGTACAAGGGGCTGCCTGACTGGATACAAATTTAATGGATTGTGCAGGTGTTTCCTCCTATTAACCAACCCAATGCTGGGCACTTTCACTCCCTTCCTGCCCAGGCCAATTTTCAGCTTTCAGCGCTGTCACACTTTGAACGACAATTGCGCGGTCATGCAAAACTGTACCCAAATTAATTCTGTCATTTTCTTCACACAAATAGAGCTTTCTTTTGGTGGCATTTAATCACCTCTGGGTTTTTTATTTTTGCTAACAAAAAACAAAAAGAGACCAAAAATTTCCAAAAAAATAAAAAAGGTTTTCTTCGTTTGTTAAAAAATTTTGCAATAAAATAGGTAATTTTTCTTCTTCACAGATGTGTGCGCTGATGAGGCTACACTGATAATCAGGGCACTGGTGATCAAAGACCCAATTATCAGTGTAAATGTTCCCCATCAACCTTGCTGGATATTGACTCTCCTTTCCTCACAAAGACAGCACGTGAGGAAGGGAATGCCAATAACCGACAAGCTTGTTTACATGTGATCAGCTGTGATTGGACACAGCTGATCACATGGTAAAGGGCTGCTGTGATTGGCCCTTTACCTCGATCTGTGATCAGCTGTGTCCAAAGGACACAGTGGTCACAGAGCGTGCCCCAGGGGGCGCGGAAGGTGTGTTCTGGGAGGATGTCTATAACAAGAGCGAATATTCCTAAAAAGTTATAGTTGATTGATTACAATGGAAACTTGGTTTGGTAAAGTGTTGCTGGTTCCTAGGATAGACTGACAAGTGCATAACTTCAGTATCCATTTGTCCACTCAGAATTTAAGATTATGAACATTTTATTTACTGTGCCCATGCAAGTGATTGTGAGCCAGCTTAAAGTGTTACTAAACCCAGAACCTGCATTCACTATATCTGGTCTCCCACAGTACACAGAACATGGAAACGCAATAGTTTTCGTAAATATAAACTGATAAATACCTTTTTTTATCAGCTGTATATGGCAGTATAAGCAGTCTTGCGACATGTATCAGTGTGTGCTGATAGCTTGTAGGAGGAGTTTTCATTTCTCCCACGATTGTCCTGTCTGGACAGTGCTGATTGGCCCTGTGCTGATCACATTCTCCCAAGAAAAAAAAACTCTCTAGCAATACACACCAAACTGAGCATGAGCAGCCCGACTCCATAGATTCTGTAAATATCAGGTTATTTTTGGAGTCTGTGGAAGAAGGGGAGGATCAGAGAAGACAGGATCAAGCAGCCTTTTTACACAATGCAGAGGATAAACCCCCTAGGTTCCACAGAGTATATCAAGCAAGCTTTACTGCATATACAGACCGACTTTACTGTTGTTGGTTTAGTAACGCATTATTGTTAACATTGTTCCATATTTCAATAAACCCCCACCCACAGAAAATGTTATCCGCCACGACACATTTGTGGGGGAAGAGACCCTTGTCCTATCAACATACATTGGAATAAGCTGCTTTGTCAATGCACATGTTTGGAAGCTGGCAGTGGGTTATGGGGGGAATGAGGATGATAGGGGGTAAGGTGTAAGCAAGATGGCAGTGGGGTGCCAGGTGTGATGAGGATGACAGGGGGTAGGGTGTTAGCAAGGTGGCATTGGGGTGCCAGGTGTGATGAGGATGACAGGGGGTAGGGTGTTAGCAAGGTGGCATTGGGGTGCCAGGTGGGATGGACATCATAACTGATTGCTGCATGTGTAATACTCCTGTACATGCTACTGCACTGTTCTATGTTATCTTGTTTATGGGAATCATTGCCTCTTGAAATCCACTATAGATGTGACATCCCACCCACTTCTTTTTAAGACCCCTTTCACACTGAGGCATTTTTCAGACGCTAAAGAGCTAAAAATAGCGCCTATAAAGCCTGCAAAGCGCTTCGGCAGCGGCGCTACACGGGTGCCATTAACCCTTTCTTTGGCCGCTAGCCAAAGACCCAGGTCCATGGGTCTAGTATGGATTCGGAGGGGACCCCCACACACACCAAAATTTTTTTTTTTTTTTTTTTTTTAAAATGGCAAAACCCATACCAGACCCTTATCCGAGCATGCAGCCCAGCAGGTCAGGAAAGGGAGGGGACGAGCAAGCGCCGCCCCCCCCCCCCCCCCCCCGAACCATACCAGGTCGCATGCCCTCAACATGGGGGGATGGGTGCTTTGGAGCAGGGGGGGCTCTGCGCCCGCCCCCCACCCCAAAGCACATTGCCCCCATGTTGATGGGGACAAGGGTCTCTTCCCGACATCCCTTGCCCGGTGGTTTTTGGGGTCTGCGGGCGGGGGCTTATCAGAATCTGGAAGCCCCCCTTTAACAAGGGGGCCCCCAGATCCCGCTCCCCCATATGAACGAGTATGGGGTACATTGTACCCCTACCCATTCACTAAAAAAAAAAATAGTAGTATAGTGTTAAAAATACAGTAGACTGTTTTTGACAAATCTTATTAAAAATCTTCTTCTTCTCTGCTTCTTCCTCCGGTCTTCCTCCATCTTCTCCCGCATCTTCATCCTCCAGTCTTCTCCTTCCGCTCTTCTTCTGTCTTCTTTTTCCGGTGTTCTTCTTCCTCTGCCACCGCTCCTCCTCCGATGCTGCATCCAGATCTGTCGGCACTGATGTCCTGCATTTCTTAAATAACGATGGGGCGTGGCAATCGGATTACGTCATCCGGAGGTCACGGCCCCTTGTGACGTCACTGCCTGGGGCATGATGGGTCCGTGATGTCACCAGGGGCATGGCCTTTTTTTTTACATTCAGCAAGAAGCCCACTGACAACTGATGACTCATCGGTTGTTAAGGATACGGCGACCGGCTTCCCAGCGCCCAACTTAGCAACCAGCTATATACAGTGTAAAAAAAAAAAAAAAAAAAACAAACGCAAATCGCTGTAACATGCATAGATGTGCATCGAGTCTAAAACTAGTGGCGCTTTACCACCAACGCGGCCACACTGTTAGTGTGAAAGGGCTCTTAATTACTGGGCAGAGGGAGGGACAGGGCTGTCATTCAGGATCTATATACAGCCCCAAGTGTGTGATGTCAATACCATGTGACTTGACTAGCTCAAATCAAAACAGGAAATGTTCTCTTCAGCAAGAGAGACCAAACTGAGCATGTGCAACCTGACTCCACTCACTGTGTCTTATCTGGACTGGTCCAGGGGAACAGTGCAGGAGGGGGAGGATCGGTGCATACACGATCAAACAGCCTTTTTACGCAATGCAAAGGATTAACTCCTTAGGGTCCATAGAGAGTATAACAAGTGGACTTAGTAACACTTTAAGAGTAATCTCCCAAGATACAGGTCCAGTAAAAAACGCTGCCCATCAATATTATGAGAAGCAAATGTGTGTCATGTGGTTTAGGAGAACAATAGTCAGTTTGTATTATTGTAGGCTTGTGTATCATTAGAGTGCTGGTCACAGAGATCATCAGTAGTGCTCTCAGAAGTACAGAGGGTGTTTTATCTGCAGTATTTTATGGATGTAGATACATATAAAATGTTTGCATAAAAAATTGGCTTGTGCCTATTTAGCAAAGTGCACAAATAATGACGAAGTACGAGCAGACAGAAAAGACCAGTTAGTACACTAAAATATTTGTAATAATATTTTAATAAAACATTAAATGTTTTACTAAACCCACAACAGTAAAATCAGTCTGTATATGCAGTAAAGCATGCTTGTTATACTCACTGTGGGACCTAATGGGTTAATCCTCCACATTGTGTAAAAAGGCTGTTTGATCCTGTCTTATCTGATTCCCCCCTTCTTCCACTGTCCCCAACCCATCTCCTGATAGAACAGAGCCTTGGGGGAAAGCTGAATATGCTCAGTTTGGTGTGTATTGCTAGAGTTTTTTTCTTGGGAGAGTGCATGTGATCAGCACAGGGCCAATTAGCACTGTCCGGAAAGAGGGTCAGGGGTCCTGCAGCCTCATAGGACAAGCAGGGGAGAATGAAAACTCCTACAAGCTTTAACCAGTGCTCAGCCAAACACTGATAGAAGTCACAAGACTGCTCTAACTGCTGATGAGAAAAGGTATTTAGCAGTTTATATTTAATAAATGCATTTCCATGTTGTGTACTGTGGGAGACCAGATATACTGAATGCAGGGTCCTGGGTTTAGTAACACTTCAATAATTTTGACACACAATATTATATATTTATTATTTATCGGCATATAACACGCACATTCATTTTAAGAGGGAAGTTTCAGGAAAAAAACTAATTTTAAATAAGGAACTTTGAAGCAAAATAAGGGTCAGTGCCCATCTGCAGCCTCACCATTGCCATCAATGCAGCCTGATCAATGCCCATCTGCAGCCTCACAAGTGCCATCAATGCAGCCTCATCAGTCCACATCAATGCAGCAGCCTCACCATTGCCATCAGTGCAGCAGCCTCATCAATGCCCATCTGCAGCCTAGAGGGGACAGGGAGGGGGGTGGGATGAGCACCGACAGATTACATACAGTGAGAATCTCCTATGATAGACAGAACAGTGCTCCAATGGTGGCCCAGGAGACAGGACTTCCTATTACAGAGGCCACCAAGTAAGCAGGAGCTTTTCACTGTATGTAATCTGACGGCGCTCGTCCCACCCCCCTCCCTGTCCCCTCCGAGGCAGCTAAAATTGAAGTATTGGCATATAACACGCACACACTATTTGCACCCGATTTTCAGGGTGAAAAAGTGAGTGTTATACGCCAATAAATAAATAAATACTATATATATATATATATATATATATAAATAAATAAATACTATATATATAAATAAATACTATATATATATATATATATATATATATATATATATATATATATATATATATATATATATATATATATATATATATATATATATATATATATATTTCGATTGTTTATGCTTAAATCTTTTCAAGATCAGGTTGTCTTACTTTAAGGCAAACGCTCGACATGCCAACACGGTCAGTATTTGTCTGTGAGATACGACAGCAGGCATGGACCGTTTTGATAGGAAAAAAAAAGCCTAATTTCTGAGGACTATCAATGCTTGTCCCCCCCCCCCCCCCCAATTGAAAGCCTCCTTAACCCCTTGTCTACCACTGTACTTTTTTTTAAATGGCATGGTATAAAAGGGGTAAAGCAAGCTCAGGGCTGCTCCTACCTACACCCATGATCTTGCTATTGATTTTTACAGCTGGCAAAAGACTTTTAGATAAAAAGGCTCCAGGCTGCTCTAGAGCTACCCAATTACTTTTAGAGGGCTATGGGAGCTGTGGGGTTTCAAGTAATTTCTAGCAAAAAAAAAGGATTTTAATGTTTGCAAAAATTTTAAAAACTGCCCCGGCAGACACATGCTGTTTTTGTGCCAAGCCCCGCAACTGTACTGTATTAGACCCTTTTTAGTTCACCTAATTTTATGGTTGGCTTTTTAAAAAAAATAAAAAAAATCACATTGTGATAATCAGAATTTGTATGCGATTGGCTTATAGAGGAGACGTCATAATAACAAGCCTACCTGTAACTCAGGAATAGACAGCAGCTCCTCCCAGGCCTGTTCCATTTCTCGCATGCCTTCTGCATTAGTGGTTGTGTTCTGCAGAGTTTCTGGTGCAGGAAGCTGCTGTGGAGGGAGCAAGTTCTGACTGACCTCCATGTGAGGACTGGGTGCAATTTCTGTTTGGAAGGTCATTGTAGGTGCCTGAAAACATACATAGTGGGGTTTCTTTTATATATTTTTTTTATTATATGTCAAGTGTTTGTATATTGAATCTTTATATATCAAAAATATTTAATACAAGCTGAAATTCAAAAAAAGGAACAAAGATTGCATGCTCTGACAGACGGTTGGATTCTTGTGCGGCCCTCCATCATACCCCAGACAACTGGAAAGTCTTAGTATCACTAATATCAGACTCCAAATGTGCAGGAAGACTGAAGGAGTTTGTCTACTCCGGGTCTGTACACCTAGAAGTGATAACTAGAGACACTGGGCAAACTGCCACCACCCTCTTCTTGCAGTTTGGCTCAAGGTGCAGGGACCCAAAGTGGGCAAACTGGAATTACAAAGTACAATATTCCACCAAGAATCATGCACAAACTGTGCAGGAATTGCAACAATGGAGACCATATGGCACTGGCAGGCCGGACAACAGTTTGGAACTTTTCATCATACACCAGAATGTGTTACTGAAAGCCAGCAGTGCCTATGGCTTGTGATGGCTAAAGAAATCCAATCCAGCGCAAAAATACAGTTTTAGTGAAGGTGTAATTAAATCCACAAAACCCAAGGATAAAATCCGAGACCCTTTCTTATTTAAGCTGTAGTAAACCTAAAAAAATAGATTTAATATGATGCAGCACACCAAACCTTAAAGTGGTTCTAAAAGTTGAAGGTTTTTAAACGGCATGCATCCTATGCATGCCGTTAAAAAAGCTTCAATATACAGCCCTCCCCCCCCATACTTACGGAATTGTAATCTGCCTCCTCCTTGGCTGAGAGACAGCAGCAGGAGCCACTGGCTCCCGCTGCGGTCAATCACAGCCTGTGAGGAGGGGACAAGCCCCAATATGCGCGTCTTATGAACACACAGAGGGGGGCTTGGGAGTGAGCATGCACATGTGCCTCCATCGCAAGCAGCTTGCGATGGAGGCATTTAGAGAAGAGGAGGAGCCAGGAGCGTGGGGGGGGGGAGACAGAAAGGTCCCGTGTCTGTGTTATAGCCTAAATATGTTTATCTGTACTGATAACACACCGTCTTCCTGTGATCAGCTGCCTCCTCTCTCCTCTGCCCGGCTGACAGTTCCTGTGGGCGGGGCTGAGCACCGCCGCTGACTTTAGCCGGGGAGGAGAGGAGAGACAGAGCCGAGGAGTCACATGATTGCTGGAAGATGCTGTGTTATCAGTACAGATAAGCATATTTATGATATAAAACACAGACACAGGGGAACTTATTGTTATAATACAGAGGGGATGGGAGCTTTTAGGGCCAGTTCACACCAGATGCAGTTCTGTGCGCTTTTTTCCTGCACAAAATGCATGCACAGTGTTTTCCATGTATTCCAATGGCTCTAGTTCACACCATGCAGTCAGTTTCTGGTCAGTTTCTGCTCTGGAAACTGACTGCATGGTGTGAACTAGAGCCATTGGAATACATGGAAAACACTGCATGCATTTTGTGCAGGAAAAAAAAAAAAAAAAAAAACGCACGGAACTGCATCTGGTGTCAACTGGCCCTTAAATGTTAAGTATGAGAGCAGCAGGAGCGGTGGGGGTGGCCGCTGGCAGGAGCAGAAAGTCAGAGAGGGGAGGGGGGAGATGATAGGAAGAGAGGACACGGGAGACAGAGAGCATGACTGCGGCTGACGGAGGCACGTACGCTGACAATGGTGTCAGGGCTCAGCAGCCCTTATATATCGTGGTCAAAGTAAAGGGGAAGGGCATGGCCAGGCAGGATCAGACAGATATTACAGGTGAAACAGAGAGCCAAATGACACAGCACAAATGCTGTGCTGTGTATAACATGCTTTATGGGAACAGGATCTGTTTTTTTTTTTGGGGGGGGGGGGGGGGTTAATAAATGCTTTAAAAACCCCTTTAAAACTGGGCAGAACAGAGTTGCCCTTAATATGACATTTACAAATTCACAAAAAGGGTCATTTAAAATTCAATGCAGACACTTGTAAATCATCTACTTAAAAAGTCTAGGCAACATAACTGAATCGCTTTTCCCGATTTACTAAAACTGATGCGCACATAATCTGATGCAGCTGTGTATGGTAACCAATCACCTTCTAACTTTAGCTTGTTCAGTTAAGCTTGGACAAAAAAAATAAATACATTTTTTTAAAAACCTGGAAGCTGATTGGTTTTTGTGCAGAGCTGCACCCAGTTTCGCACTCTCAAGTTTTAGTAAATCAACCCCTTAGTGCCTAAACAGTCAACCATCAGGCCCAAGCATTGTCTCATGGTGGCGGGGTTGTTGCTAGCACAGTCCCTATACTGATCATAGGGTATGGCCGGTGTTTGCATAGGATCTTTGTAGAGGCTACTGCAAGGAAGGTAAGTCAAGGCATTAGAAGATGCCTTCCACACAACAGGTAGGTTAATTTTTTTTTCAATCTTGTCAGCACGTGCTGTAATTTATACTTCATTGGCCATTGCTAGTTGCCCTTCACTATACAATTAGGTACAAGATGCCACTTAGAATGTAATCTATAGTCTTTAAACCCTAAATAGTTACCTCCATCTGGAATGTATCAGCTAAAAGTTTCAAGCATTCATCAAAGGACAATCCTTGGCCCAGATCTGGCTTATTCTAGACACAAAAAGAAATGTAAACATTAGCTGGTTGATCCCAACAAGTTGTCCATGCCAACACTGCTTTATTAAACAAGATGTGGACTAATTACCTGCAAGGAGCTTATGACCACTGCAGCCTCGATCGGTGCCGGCTGCTGAACAGGGATGAATTCCCCGGTCTCCTCATCTAATTGCAGATTGGCAAAAAAGGCTTTTTCCTGCTCCTTTAGAAGCTGCTCCTGGTGCTCTTTTTCAATCTTCTTCTGTTTTTCCAGCTCATATTCTTTCCGTCTTTGGTGGTAGTCAAAAACTTCTCGACCAACACCGAGGTCAATGTCTTGTTTCCACAGGATGTCGATGAGATCCATATCCTAAGAAAAAAAAAATACAATATATAGTCAGTAAAATGTATAACCCAACAGCCTTCATTACACTGAGGCAAATGGATAAAATCGTCTGAAGAAAGGGCAATTGGTTCCCAGAGTAACCACATTTTTTAATCTCCAATACTTCACTACGAACATTCAAGATTTCAAATGGTTGCTAGGGCTCACAAAACCAATTTCTCATTTGGACACCATTATGCATGAGGCCCACTGAGTAATATTCATAGAGGAAGGTGTACATGGGTAAACTGAGGCTGTCTGAGGATCAGCACAGCCTCAAGAAGGCAGAAGAAAGGGTGGGCCCACTAATTTATGATGATAAAGAAAGCGGCTGAAACTCCGCCATTCGCTCTAATCTTCACTGACACCGAATGCTACAAATCAATAATACATCTGCCACTAAAAAACACAGTTATTCAACACGGTCATCACCATCCAACACCAGAAAGGGGGATGGCTTACCAACAATGGCCATGTCTTCATAAAATATACCAGTTTTAAAACACTGGAAAGTATGCTGATCACCTGCCTGAATCTCTACACTGTAAAGATATTACCTTCTTTAGTTAGAAGTGGCAATTGGCTAAAGAATGTATCCAGAAGACAATCTGATTACAGTCAAGGCCTCTTTCAAACGGGCAGCCAGGGTTTGGTAAAGACAGATGGCAGAGCCGCAGTTATACTAACCCCCTGGCCATCCACCCAAAGTCTAAAGTTCAGCTGGAGGAGTTGCAGCAAAGTTAACATGCTATGTTGAGTTGACAGGTGGTGCTGCCTGTCAAACTTGGCCATTAAAGCGGTGTTCTGCCTGGTGGGGGAAAAAAAAAAAAAAAAGAAGTCAGCAGCTACAAATACTGTAGCTGCTGACTTTTAATATATAGACACTTACCTGTCCAGGGAGCCCGCGATGACGGCATCCCAGTCGCATCGGCTGTCGGGTGCTGCTGCTGCCATTCCTCGTCAGGGAAACCGGCAGTGAAGCCCTTCAGCTCCAAAGCCGGTTCCATACTGCTCACGTGTGACGCGCTTTCCAATTGGCGCGGCGGCGGGGGGGCCGAACTTCGAGGGACGACGTTGTCGTCTCCCAGATGTGTCTAAAACAGGTACCAGTTCTCCCCTCCCTCCTGAAAGGTGCCATTTGTCATAAAAAATAATGTACTGAGTTTCCGTTTTTACTGTGTTATTACTAGCCATTAGTGCGACTCGGCTCTCCTCACGGCTGCTTCTCGCCTCTCTGTTCCCTTGAGGCAGCAGTGGGCGGGGCTGAAAAGATCAGTGGGGAGCTGACGTCAGCGAGGAGGAGAGGTGAGAAGGAGAGGCACGGACATGCTGCGCAGACGTGCATGGTCACATATGGCAGCGCCTTACACAGGAGGAGGATTTTAACGGATGGACAGGGAGGAAGGTGCGGACCAACTAATCGATAATGAAAATCGTTGACAACGATTTTCATTATTGATTAATCGTTTCAGCCCTAACATATATTATATTTATACACACACACTGTATAATATATATATATTACACACGGGCGGATAGAATTCAGCTTAGATGAAGTTATCTACGGTACCTAAACTCAGACAATGCTTTCCTATGGCCCCCATTCACACACTGCGTTTAGCGACGGTTTTGTTACATGGGGTTTTGTGCGGTTAGAAAAAATTTATTTGACTGCGTTCAGGACCGATTTAATCGCAGCTATCTGTAAATAACCGCATCGCTGTGTACCATTTCACCTGCGGATAACAGTAGCAACAAGGAAAGAAAAAAACAGGAAGCACATTAGAAATGGCAAGAATGTTTCACCGCAGCTAAATCGCATGTAATCGCTGCTAATCGCAATGTACAACTGCAAGTGATCGCTGTGCCTGAAGACTTGGAATTTCAATATAACAAAACATGCTTTTAACAGCGGCAGGACAGCTGCACCTGTGAAAAAGAGGCCTTAACCTATTCCCGCCAGCTGTATGAATACATTTGGCCTCTCTGCAGATGGGCCTTTAATGGCAAGAGGCTGCATATATTCGTCCAAAATGTAAAAATGCGCGCTCCCAGCACAGTTACAGGTGGGTACCGGAAAACTCCAGGTGGCCACTTGCGATCGGAGCCTCCCGCCTCCCGGCATTTAGAACTTCTTAAAGGGCCGGGAGGTGGCAGCAGAAAGGGGTGTAAGTATACTATTCCTAGCCTAAGGATGAAGCCTGGTCTAAGTAGTTGTAGGGGGGTCAGCCCGTCTGAGCACTGACAGGCTGACCCCCCACCCCTTCAACCTCTGCAGAAATGCTGGCAGCACTCATACGTCTATTTCCCCAAAGACAACCTCTGGATATGACGCTGAGCACGTGCACACAACTTCTTTGGTCGACCATGGCGAGTCCTGTTCTGAGTGGAATCTGTCCTGTTAAACCGATGTATGATCTTGGCCACCGTGCTGCAGCTCAGTTTCAGGGTCTTGGCAATCTTCTTATAGCCTAGGCCAGTGATGGCGAACCTTGGCACCCCAGATGTTTTGGAACCACATTTCCCATGATTCTCAACTACACTGCAGAGCGCATGAGCATCATGGGAAATGTAGTTCCAAAACATCTGGGGTGCCAAGGTTCACCATCACTGGCCTAGGCCATTTTTATGTAGAGCAACAATTCTTTTTTTTTCAGATCCTCAAAGAGTTCTTTGCCATGAGGTTCCATGTTAAACTTCCAGTGACCAGTATGAGAGAGTGAGAGCGATAACACCAAATTTAACACACCTGCTCCCCATTCACACCTGAGACCTTGTAACACCAACAGGTCACATGACACCAGGGAGGGAAAACGGCTAATTGGGCCCAATTTGGACATTTTCACTTAGGGGTGTACTCACTTTTGTTGCCAGCAGTTTAGAAATGAATGGCTATATGTTGAGATATTTTGAGGGGAAAGCAAATTTACACTGTTATACAAGCTGTACACTCACTACTTTATATTGTAGCAAAGTATCATTTCTTCAGTGTTGTCACATGTGAGATACTGTATACACACACACACACACACACACACACACACACACACACGCGCGCAAATGTGGTTTTCACGCCTTTATTCTGGTTCAGCAGCATCTAACCCTCAGGGTATAGGAGAAAGGCCTTTCCACGGTCTTTTGTAGTCATATGCCGTGTCACAAGAGAACTAGTAACAATAGGGAACTATCAGAGGAACTGTGCTCATTTCATTTCCTGTCAAAATAATATTCTACACGCACACAATAGGCTGCGTCTGGCTCACAAGGAAAGATACAGATCAGTATATTTCTGGAGTGATGCAAGTCTTTGCATTTTATTAATCTGCTCACATAACAAGCGACAAAAAAAATCCTAAACTTATCAGCAATATATCAGCACAATTCCAGTTAACTGTTTCATTGGAATTTATTTTGACAGATATGTACAGAAAATGCTATACATGTTTCCAGATCAGAGGCTCAATTCACAAAGCTTTAAACACAAGAATAAAGATCTTTATTACAGCCTTGTGACTAATTTTCAAATCCCATTTGATGCAGCCAAAAATAGCCACCCCCTTTTAAAAAAACGAAGAAAGAGGGAGAAAAAAAAAAAAGGGGGGGGGGGGGAGAAAGAAAGAAGAAGAAAGAAAGACGAAAGAAAGAAAGAAGAAAGAAAGACGAAAGAAAGAAGAAGAAAGAAAGACGAAAGACAGAAAGACAGAAGAAAAAAAAGAGGAAGAAGAAAACAAAAGGAGAAAAATTATTCTTGTCCTGGTGTGTTTAGGAACTAAGCCTAAAAGGTATGTGGTTTTCTGTATGATTGCCAGCATTCCATGACCACCAAGAGAAACGTCTTATGGGTCGAACATGATGCGATTCAAAGTTATGAAAACGTGTCTTCATAAAGTGGCTGAGACATTGTTAAAAGTTTGATTGTCTGCAGGTGCCTCAGAATTGCACCACCACCAATATATTAGATAAAATGGATCTTGCGTGGGTCCAAGTACCTCATCCAGGTGCCTTAGGGGGGCTCCTACTAGGGGAAAGGCAAGTACATCTCAAGGGTGAACAATTGGAGTCTAGGACAGGGGTCTCCAAACTTTCTAAACAAAAGGGCTGTCCTTCTACTGTCCTTCAGACTTTGGAGTGGGTTGGACTGTGCCCTATCTTTGGTATTAGGGGAAGAAATCATGCCCCATTGTTGGCATAAGTTGCAGGAATAATGCCTCAGGGGCCAGATAAAAAGGCAAGTAAAGGGCTGCATCCAACCCTCAGGCTGCAGTTTGGAGATCACTGGTCTAGGGCCATCAGCAAATTGTGGCAATTTTCCCCCTTTGTGATCACCTGCAGCCACTTCCCGTCTACATGTATGCACTCCAAAAATGGCTGCATGACATTTCTCAGGGCAGGTTTCCTGATGGTGACAACAGTGGGCCATGTCTGCAGACATGCAAAAACAATTGTGAGACTGAGTCAGATTGTCGTCATCCTATAACAGGAAGTGCCTAAACAAGCACCTTCATGGCAAAATCAACAGGTATTCTAATGAAGACTTCGGATTTAAAATGTTTTAAAAAGTAGTTCTAATATGTTAGAGTTTATATGAGATTTTGGGGCCAATTCATACCAATTCCCCTCACCCCCCACAGCAATTTGCCTTATGTTCTTAATGTTTCAGTTTACACCAATGCACTAAAAAACAATAGGACAGGTTGCATTTTTACACAGCACATGGGCATGGGAAATGTCATTTTGTGACATTTCAATAAAGATTAAAACAAAAATTTACAAAACAGTGCAATTTGTTGCAACACACTGCCCCACACCTGACAATGAAGCATAAAGTGCACCCGCTGGTGTGAATGGGCCCTTAGTGACGGAGATTCCATGTAAGAACTTCTCATCAATTCTTTTATCAGAATAAATATAATATATCCTGCAACAGTAAAACAGAATCTAGTTGTGTGTAACCTCCTCAACCATTGTGTTTATATGCCCTTTAGTGTTCTAATGCTGGGTTTGTTAGCAAAAGAACACACGTTGTGGGCTGTAGTGGAACCGGAGAGTGAGCATTCCATACTGGATTCCACAAGCACAGAACTCCCTCTCTCATGACACACACAGCTCTAAGTTAGCAATGAAAAGAGCAACAATAATGTGCATGATGCATTAAGCAGCCAGCGTTCATATCTCATGAATATACCCAAAGAGATCACATGATGGTCATCCCCACCAAAAACTGTGGGAACAAATCTTCAGATAAGCTGAAAGACCTGTTAGGACCACCAAGGCTTCCACCAAGCCCAGGGATGGTAACGATTTTCCATTATGTGTCCTAAATGTGTATACCTGGCCAAGAATCATGTTTAAAACAGGTAGTGCATAGACCCCTAAACTCCTCCCAAGCAGTGGCGGCTGCTGCTCAAAATTTTTTGGGGGGGGCGCAAACAAACTGAAAAATACTTTAAATAAAAGAAAAAACCACAACATCAATTGCAGCCACCGTGCCCACCAAACCATCCCCCTCCCCCCCACTCACGTGGCTCGTGGCTCTGGCAGCACCCCCACCCCACCCCCCCAGCGCACGGCTCTGGCAGACCCCCTGGCACTTACCGCCAGGCAGCAGCTCCTCTCCAAGTGCACCAGAGCGGCGGCTACCTCCGCTCCAGTGTGTTTCTCCTCCACTCCTCTTCCTAAGCGCCAGTCATCCAATAGGGTGGCTTTGTGCTTTGGCCAATCAGAAAACAGGTCTGACGCCCTGCCTCCTGATTGGCGGGGAGGAAGGTTAGTGTGAAACTCTCTGCGCCCCAAGCCCACCCTATTTTGAAGCCCATTAGAGCCTCTGGCTCTATTCAGGTGCTTCAAAAAGTACCGTCCCCTCCCGCCCCGCCATAGGAATCCATGCGTCCGGCAAGGGTCCGGGCGGATGGATAGGGGAGGGGGCGGTGCCCAAAATGCACATGCCGCCACTGCTCCCAAGGCTATGGACACCCTCAGTTTATAGGTGTCGGTGCAGTGAGAGATGACTGCTGCAAGCTCCTAATATACTGACAAAAGGTAACTTATAAGAGATGCACAAGGGGCAATACTGAAAACTACAATTTTTACTTGAAAGGCAAAACTTTTCGCTGTCACCGACACTAATAACCTGGAAATACTTTGAGCACTCTGGTAGTAGGATGTCGAGTTAAAATCTCCCCCATCAAACAATACCAAATTTAATTTTTTAACACCATTCTTTACTAAGCAGAAACTGCCAATATAAAATAGTAGGACCTGACACTCCACTAATATTATGGCGATTGACAATAAAGCTTAGATCTGTGGTTGTCAACTTATGAGCTAAAGGGGGCTTCAAAATGCGGCCCTGACATTACCAAAGGGCCGCACATAATGTTCAATATATGTAATGCTTAAGAGGTATGTCAGGACCTGCCAACCTAATAGATGAAATGAGGGTCAGAGAGAGTGGGCATGCTACATTTTTGACTGGGGATATGTTGCAGAATATGAAACTGGAAACATGTTCTTATAGGAGGCTAGTAGAGATTAATGCGGTTACCCCAATCAATATTCCCACTACGAACTGCTGAGGTCTGCACATCATATACCAAAGGGCCACATGTGCCTCTCAGGCCATAGGTTGGGCACCAGGGGCTTAGACAGACAGGATGCTTCTATTGTATCCAGGGTCATAAAGCTTTGTTTTTTTCCAAGTTTAGATCTGCTTAGGTGTAACCTGCCAGGGACATGGAGAAGTAGCAACTAACTGGTATATAAATAAAAGACATAGACACTACACTGTACATACAGTATGTATGGTTTATATTATATTGAGTTTGGACAGAAATCTAACTACTTTAGATCAGTGGTGGTCAGCTTGATACAGAGGTCCTCAAGTGCCCCCCTGGCATCACCAAGCCATAGTGAATGTAATGCCCCTGGAAGTTGAGAGATTGCAACAGGAGAGGGTGAAAGCCTGTAGGTATGCTAGAAGAGGTGGTCAGGGACTGTAGGTATGCTAGAAGAGGTGGTCAGGGACTGTAGGTATGCTAGAAGAGGTGGTCAGGGACTGTAGGTATGCTAGAAGAGGTGGTCAGGGACTGTAGGTATGCTAGAAGAGGTTGTCAGGGACTGTAGGTATGCTAGAAGAGGTGGTCAGGGACTGTAGGTATGCTAGAAGAGGTTGTCAGGGACTGTAGGTATGCTAGAAGAGGTGGTCAGGGACTGTAGGTATGCTAGAAGAGGTGGTCAGGGACTGTAGGTATGCTAGAAGAGGTGGTCAGGGACTGTAGGTATGCTAGAAGAGGTGGTCAGGGACTGTAGGTATGCTAGAAGAGGTGGTCAGGGACTGTAGGTATGCTAGAAGAGGTTGTCAGGGACTGTAGGTAGGTATGTTAGAGGAGAAGAAGATCAGAGACTTTAGGTATGCTAGAGGAGCAGATCAAAGACTGTAGGTATGCTAGAGGGGAAGATCAGAATCTGCATGCATGCTTTGGGAGATGAAAAGAGACCGCACAAATGATATAAGAGTTGTTGGCTACTGAGTACATCGTTCAGAAGACTGGAAAAACATTACATTACCCAGAGATCACTGTTATTTCCGCCCCTTTACAAACAAATGCTTCATCATTTGTGCTGCCTACAGCCCCCTTAAAAGGAGAAGTAAGGCCAAAGCTCTTTTGGTCCTACTTCTCCTGAGTATCACAGGAGTACACTTCCTTCGGCACGCCTGTGACACATATATACGCAATACACATCACTCAGCTGGTCCAGGTTCTGGAGAGATCCCGACTTTAATGTCAGGATCCACCCAGATGCCTGACCAGCAGCTGGCTCAGCCTTTCAGTGTGCTCCTATAAGCCTGAGCCAGCCCCCCCCCCCCCCCTCCACAACCTGTCGCATTGGAGGGGCAGAGCAGAGAGCCAGGGACTGACAGTCACCAGCTCTCTGCTACCTGAAGACAGAGAACTGAGCAATGCTGCATCTGCCTAGAAGAGTATATAGGTTTGTTTTTTTCATATCCTGCACTTCTCCTTTAAAAAATGATTTGTGTCACATTTGATATTGTTCTCAGCAAGTTCCATTAAAAAAGATCAGAGGTGGAAAAAATAAATACAAAATACATGAGAAAAGGAGAGTACCTAAAATAAGATGGTGTGAAAGATAAAATATATATCTTTGTTCACAGCCTTAAGTATACACCAAAATACAGGCTAATGTCTAAGGGGGCCTTGAAGGCCACACAAGACCTTCGTCGGGCCTTAGGTTGTGCACCAGAGCATGAGATGAAAGAAGCAATCGATACTACAATAAAGAAACAGATTTAAAAAAAAAAAAAGGAGTAGTCAGAGCCCTTATACAAATACTCTTAAACTTATTGGCTGGTTTATACACATGGGCAGATGATGTCACAGCGACACACGTGACTGGTCACATTCTCAGCTTTTTGACATCCGATTCCATTAGAGCTCCCTAATGAAGCAGAGTGAAAATGTTCTACTGTCTTCTGAGGTGGTAATTAAAAAAAAAAACCTGTTACACTTGCCTTCTCTGTGCAATTCTTTTGCAGAGAATCCCTGATCCTCTTCTTTTTGGGTCCCTTGCCTGCGTTCCTGGCTCCTCCCCTCTGCCGAGTGCCCCCACCCCCCGTAGCAAGCCTCTTGCTACGGGGGTCACTCAAGCAGGCCCGCTCCCAAGCTGCGCTTCTGTGAATGAATGTTGACCATTCACAAAAAGTGTGGCTCGGCCCCACTCTCCCCACTGGCTCCCGCCAATGGCTCCCGCTGCTGTGTGAGCCAATTAGGAGAAAGACCCGGGAGAGCTGCTGCTCTCATGCACATCACTGGATCGAGATGGGGTTCAGGTAAGTAGAAGGGGGAGCTGCACCCCGAAGATTTTTACTTTAATGCATTAAAAGGTGAAAAAAAAAAACTTCTGCCTTTAGAACCACTTTAAACTAAAATCTTAATGACCGGTACCCATTAATTTATCAGTGACACGGGAGAACTATTCCTAAGCAGCTGAAGCTGTCACACGATTAAACCTACAGAGACTTGTTATGACAACGCAACGAAATAATGAGTTCTTTGCACGCTGCTTTCAGATGTTATTGCAAGGGCTGTTCACTATTAAAACAAAATGTCATTATCGTGCTAGAAGTAGGATTATGGAGTCCATTGTTGAACAAACCAGCAGAGTCAAGAAGAGGGCGTGTACCAACATATCAGGGCCTGGAACATGCACCTGTCTAAAAAAAAAAAAAAAAAAAAAAAACACAAACACACATTCATGGTTTTAAGCTCCTCTCAGACACACCACCCTGGTCTTAGCCCCTGGGCACACTGGTGCGACTTGTCATGCAAATTTATAGATCAAATCACATGACAAGTCGTACCCTTTCAGCAATGGAACTGTTCAAATCAGTGCAACACCAACTTTTCAGTGCCACACCGATTTGAAAAAGTAATTTCTACACTATTTTTGTGCATGAAGTCGCACAGATGTCAGCCAAGTCGCACTGACATGCGGCTTTGAAATTGTGCAATTTCAAGTGAAGACGCACGATTTCAAAGCTGCATTCTGTGTGAAACAAGACAAAAAAAAAAAAAAAAAAAAATGTACCTATAGCCATAACATTCCTCTTTAGTTTCCACAGAGTAGAGAAGAGTTAAAACTCCCATCAGTTTATTTTGACTGTCCAGTTTGGGAGATTTCTCTTCAATTTTTGTCCCAAAGACATAACAGACATAAAAGACATAATCTCTATTAGGTGAGGGGGGGAATCCCTCCTTTGGTCAGATGTCCCCACTTAAAAGTTACCTACATATGCCCAATCTGGAGGGAACCGCAAAATTGTGGATTTTCCATCAATTTCTGTTTCGGTGACAATCGATCACCAGAATAAGCAGGGTGAATCCCTGCAAACGGGAACACAGCAATAAAGAAATTGAAAGAGGTTGTAATCCTTCCTATTCTATTCAAAATGTAAATAAATTATGCTACATGAATCAATTCCCTTACCACAACCAGAAATGCCAGGGGGTTTTTTATTCAAACAACATTTTGTCAACAAAATAAAGCATGGAGACATGGATAGATGGGCAAATTTGCTTTGAATAATAAAAAAGGAATTAAAATAGTGTTTTCAGTTTGTAGTGCTCTGATACAATAACGTTCCGCTATATTTTTTCCACACAAATAGAACTTTCTTTTGATGGTATTTGATTAGCTTGGGTTATATATAATATAAATATTATATTATAATATATTATATATTTCCCCCCCCTTCTGCTATAAATCATATCCAATAAAAAAAACAAAAAAATGTAAAAAGCACTCCAAAAATGCCCCTGCCCATTGAAATAAATGGGCAGCGCTCCCGTAGCACCTTAAAGGCACCACAAAACGGGTGTTTTTTGGATATTTAAGGTCACCGCACCGCTAGCACCTGGAAAGCGCAGCTAAAACTACGCAAAAAAAACCATCCGGCGCTTTAGGGCCGGTTCACACTGCTGTGGTGCGAATTTGATCCGATTGCGTTGCGAATTTTCGTTACAAATTCTTTATGTGTTCTGGCTAATCTACTGCGATTCTACGGCAAATATTGCATTGAATTCGCATTGCACACGGATCAAACTTGCACAGGACCCTTTTTGTATGCAGCTTAGATTCGCAATGCATTGATGTGAATGGCACTAATGGAAAACTATGTTATTTAAATGACTTGCGAATTTGAGCGATGGCAATGGCTCAAATTCGCGATAGAATTCGCAGCTGTGTGAACCGGCCCTTAGCGGCGCTTCAGTGTGAAAGGTGTATATAAATTGGTTTGTATGAAAGTTATAGCGTCTGCAAACTATGGTAGATATAGTGGAATTCTTATTTATTTTTTTATAAAAGTAATGGCGGTGATCAGCGACTTACAGTGGGACTGTGATAGTGCGGCGGAAAATCTGAAACCAACTGATGCTGGGGGAGAACTAATTGCCACTGACATCACTAGTGACACTAAGACCCCTTTCACACCGAGGGCATTTTGCAGGCGCTATAGCGTTAAAAATAGCGCCTGCAATCCACCCTCAAACAGCTGCAGCATTGTCTCCAGTGTGAAAGCCTAAGGGCTTTCACACCGGAGCGCTGCGTTGGCAGGACGTCAGGAAAAGTCATGTCAGCAGCTTCTTTGGAGCGGTGAGTTTATCGCTCCTCCACTGCTGCTCCCCATTGAAATCAATGGGGCAGCGCTGGGATACCACCGACAAAATGCCGCATTGTGGGCGGTTTTAACCCTTTCTCGGCCGCTAGCGGGGGGTAAAAGCACCCCGCTAGCGGCTGAAATGCGCCGCTAATCCGGCGGTAAAACGCCGCTAAGAATAGCGGCATTTTACCGCCAACGCTATGGGCGGCTCGGTGTGAAAGGGCTCTAATACAGTGATCAGTGCTAATACTATATACTCTGTAGTAATGAAACTGGGAAAGGGTTAACATCTAGGACGACTAAGGGGTTAAACGCGTGCCTAACAAATGTTTAATGTATGCCGATTTTTACTAATACTGTAACTTCTGTGTTTCTTATCCCTGCTTTGCAGGGATAAGAAACATAGATCATTCCCTCTGTAAGAGACCTGTGTTGATGTGAGTGCTCCAAACTAGAAAGTAGGCAACAATGTACCAGCACGTTACTTTGCCTGCACGGCACATAGCCGGTGGGTGGTTCTTAAGTGGTTAAATCCTAAAAGATTGTACAATCCGAGTATGTAGCATGTGGTCGGCTTTAGCAAGAGAATGGTTTATGAATTTAATTTTCTTAGAGGAAGAGATTCTTCTGCTAGAAATGTTTTTCCCAGCTGAGAAAGGCTTGGCAAGGTCACCTGTGGAAGTGAATACCTCTAGATTCCAGCCTATACATTGCAGAGAACGGTCAAGAAAAGAACTTTGCAGCACCGCATTAACATTACATAAGGTAACTGACATCAAAGACGCACAGCTGTTGTGTATTAGAAGACCAGTTTGTAATTAAAGTCAAAGCACGGGACTGTAAGTTGATCTGATCATACAGACGAGACTTCCCAGTAACTCCAGTATCCAGTGTCAGGATGGGAATGGGGTGAACACAAAGTTCATTGGCACGTTGTCATCTAAAAGAAAACATCCCTATTACACGCAAGACATATTCATGCACGTGGAGTTTTTACCCCCCCATTGACTGTGCAAAGTCCCAAGTCGCTCTAGTATGCAAATTTTGACATGTGAGAACCTGGTCCTGCCCCATGACAGTAAGACAACCATACACATGAATGTCAAAGCACCGGCACCTCTGCCAGAGGGAGCCAAAGCACCCGGGGACACAAATACGGGGAGAACATATAAGCTCTAGTACTCACTTTGGCAAATAAGGCACACAGCTTTACTTGTCCAAGGAAAGCCTAGATTTTTGCTCACGGCAACCAGTCTTCCTTTTTTTTCTCCTTTTTTTCTGCAGCATGGGGCCAAGAAAAGGAAAATAAAGCATATTCAACAAGCATAATAAGCAAAGCATTAATGCAACCCTCAGCCAGGGTCACTTTTAGCTGAAACCAGATGTGCTAAGAGCAAATAGATTTACCTTTCCAGCAGCCCGAGTCTTGAAAGCGCAGCTATTTAGATGTTCCCCAGCTGCTGCAAGTATTTGACCTGTCAGTTGGGTTGAATACCCGTTTCACCTGCCACATTCAGTGGTCCCTTCCACCTGCTGGTATGACCTGTAGTGACGTATAAACCAGGGAAGAAACCACCGTGTGCAGTGGGGGAGCAGGTATTTAAAAACACACAAAGAGTTAGGAATACTTGTAGGGGTAAGGGAGCAGTGAAGTGGCAGCATTTCAAGACATGGGCTACTGGGAAGGAAAGTATTCCTTTAACAGGTATGGTTTTGGCTACAAGTGATTCTATGCTAACAGAACAAAGTACAGAACTCAGCAAACAGTCAGACCCTTTTACTTGTCATACATCAGTAAAGTGTATTCTAATTGGCTGTTGTCACCTACAGGACTCCCATCTGGTTGTTGTGGGCAACAAGACCTATTCTTTCTTGGATTAAAAAAAAAAATAATAATAACTTTTTTTTTTTTTTTGCCTTTCAGATACACACAAGACACCGCCAGAGGTTAAAATGCTACAATCAGCAAACTGTATGTTCTTTGGTTCATAATGTAAAGGACCTCTGCATGAGCCATATTATCTTACATAGAACTGATCAATACAACTTATTTATTGTGGTTTGCCCCATGACCATGCTATGTATGGCAGGAATAGAAGTGTATTTATAAGCAGTAAAGGGAACATTCACCAAACACTCGCTGGTAACAAATCACTGTTACTTAAAAGACCAGCAACAGGAAGATTCACCAGTAATGAAGGTTTTGTAAATGTCATATTCACCACTTTGCCAAAATAAAACTTGGGGGGCGTATTTATAAACAGGTTCATAGTAACCTAAATTCAGCAGAAATTGTGCACACATCCTTAAAGCGGAGTTCCGCCTGCAAAAAATAAAAAAAGTCAGCAGCTACAAATACTGCAGCTGTTGACTTTTAAAAATATGGACATTTACCTGTCCAGGGCGCCCGCGATGTCCTTCCCCAAAGACAACCCGTCCCTCGGCTCCGGGTGAAGGCACCAGCATCTTCTTAGGTAAGGGAATCAGGAAGCCTTGTGGCTTCACATCCTGTATCCCTACTGCGCATGCACGAGTCGCGCTGTGCGATCTAACTGGTCCCTGCGTGTCTCCCAGAAGACAGCGGGGGGGGGGGGGGGGGACACTGAGGAGGGGATTAGACAGGTATCTGCTCCCCCTGAAAGGTGCCAAATGTGACAACATGGGGGGGGAGGGGGTTCTGGATAAGCAGAAGTTCCATTTCTGGGTGGAACTCCACTTTAGAGCCCAAATCCTTTCATGCGGTGGGGGCCGTCCCTGCACTGCAAGACTCAAAGCGGAACTCCACCCAAAATGAGAAAGTTCCACTTTACAGGGGTTGTAAAGGCAGAAGGTATTTTATTTTTATCTTAATGCAGTAGAATAAAAAGTCTTCTGTGTGCAGCAGCCCACCCCCCATACTTACCCGAGTTCCCTCTCTGTCCAGCGATGTCCACGAGTGTCTCAGCTACCTGAGATTCTCCTCCCCGATTGGCTGAGACACAGTAACGGCGCCATTGGCTCCCGCTGCTGTCAAAGTCAGCTAGCCAATCAGGGGAGAGAGGGGTGGAGCTCAGTTTCTGAATGGACACAGGGAGCTGTGACTTAACTTGGGTGCCCCCATAGCAAGCTGCTTGCTGTGGGGGCACTGAACAGGAGGGAGGGGTCAGGATCACAGAAGAGGGACCCGAGAAGAGGAGGATCCGGGCTGCTCTGTGCAAATCCACAGGTAAGTATAACATGTTTATCATTTTTATAGGGGGAAAAAAAAAAACAAGCCTTTGAAATCACTTTAAGCCCTCCTCCCCCTTCACTCCCAGATTTGGCATTTTTTTTATTTTCGTTTTTTTTTTTTTTTTTTTTTTTTGGAGGGGGGAGAGCTGGTATCTAGTTCTGACAGGTACTCTCTGATTTGATTGCCGAGGCAATCCAAGTGAACATTCCCCTCCCCCCCTCCCCGCAGTTTTCTGGGACACGTCACAGGTCCCAGAAGACTGCAGGCCCATTCACAAAGCACAGTGCATCTCACACATGTGCAGTGGGAAGCCGGCTGTGAAGCCGAAAGCTGCATAGCTGGCTGCCCATAATGGATGCTGGCCTCGGGAACCTGAAGGCTAGTGAAGAATTAGATTGGGGGAGGCCGGCGCTGGATCCCTGGACAGGCAAGTGTTCTTATATTAAAAGTCAGCAGCTGCTGCTGACTTTTAGCCCTCGTTCACACTGAAGGCGGGTTGGAAATCGTGCGAGTTCAGCATAGTTCATGCACAGATGTCTATTGAAATCGCCCCCCGAAGTTGCCAAAAGTAGCGCAGAACCTACTTTTGGAAATTGGTGCGGCGCTGGCTGTGATTTGACATATCAAATCACGCCGATGTGAACAGGGACCTTTTTTTTTTTGCCCAGACTATGCCCCCGTTCACATCGACAGGTAAAAAAAAAAAAAAAAAAAAAAAAAAAAAAAAAAAAAATCGCATGCCAAATCACAGCCTATTGCCGGCAATGGTACTGTCCCAATCAGTGTGACGCAAACTTTGCAGCTGCACTTTCCTGCACTACTTTTGGCGACATCGGGGGGGGGGAATTTCAATAGACATCTGTGCATGAACCCGCACAGATGTCTTTCAAATCTCCCCCAAACTCGCACTGAAATGCAGGTTTGAATCAAGTTCAACTAAACTTCAGTGTGAACGAGAGCTAAATCTCCTCTTTAAAGGCTTGTTTAAGTCTACAAGGACAGGAAAAGCAGTATCATTACCCAATCCTCCACTCCACTAGCAGATGTTGATCCCCTATGTTCTGGCGGTGTACTGTTCCTCAGGATCCTCATGTGCAATGTAGAGCTATGGGCCCTGCATACATCTTGATGTCAGGGGCATCCGACCACCCACGTGTGGGCAAGAAGAGGCTGCGGAGACCAGCCTGGCAGCACAGTGGAATCTGACAGAACAGAGGATCAGGCAAGTAAAAGCATTTTTCCCAGTCCTCTAGACGTAAATGAGTATTTAAAAAGTGTTACTAAACCCAGGACCCTGCATTCACTATATCTGGTCTTCACGAAGAAGACAGGATCAAACAGCCTTTTTACACAATGTGGAGGATTAACCCCTTAGGTTCCACAGTGAGTATAAGGCCTCATGCACACTGGACGTTTTTTGGACATTTTTACAGCTGCTGTTTTTGACTTCAAACATTTTTTTTTACAGTCAATAAACTCTCCAGCATGTTATCAAATGTGTCCAAGCACGCATACGCTGTTATAAACGGTTTTTGGCTAGGATGTTGTTTTTTTGTACAGCTAAAAAACACCCCACAACGCTTGGGTTCAAAGAGACGTTTTTCTGCTTTAAAAAAAAAAAAAAAAAAAAAAAAAAAAAAAAAATCGCTCAAACATGAAAAAATTTAGAAAAAACGCAGCTCACCAGCGTCTGATCCCATTGGAAAAAAAAAAAAAAAACTCACTACAAAGTTACCGATCTGGTGTTTTTATAACGTTATTATATCGTCCAGTGTGCATGAGGCCTTACAAGCATGCTTTACTGCATAAACAGACTGATTTTACTGTTGTGGGTTTAGTAACACTTAAACCATTGCAGTGCAGGGGCAGCCCCACTGCAAGAGAGGATTTTCACTTTCCTCTGAGTTTAGTTTTAAGAAGTTGTAAGGGAAATTGTATTTTGAAAAAAATGTAAAAATGTCATTTCTGCGCAGCTGCCTTATAAAATGTAACTTGGAGCTGCACGATTCTAGATGAAATGAGAATCACAATTTCTTTGCTTAGAATAAAGATCACAATTCTCATGTCGTAACATCTTTTACATTATACAAAAAAAATGGGCTAACTTTACGGTTTAGGGCTCTTTCACACGGGGCGGATCAGTGATGATCCGCCCCGTGAACACCCGCTTGCTCAGCAGGAAGATGACAGGTCTGTCGCCGCACAACTACAGTGCGACATAAAATATTGCAACGATTGCCAGTTAATTTTCTAGGGTCTCTGCTAAAATAAATATTTATATATATTTATTATTATTATTTTGGGGGTTCTAAGTAAGTTTCAAGCAAAAAATACTGATTTCAACTTGTAAGCAACAAGTGTCAGAAAAAGACTTAAGCTTTAGGCCCCTTTCACACGGGACGGATCCGTGTTGATCCGCCCCGTGTTTATCCGCTGCTCAGCGGGGATCGCTCCGCTTTCCCCAGCTGAGCAGGCAGATGACAGGGCGGGACCCACACACTGTGCAGGGACCGCCCTGTCAGATCTCCGCTCTCCCCTATGGGGGATCGGAGGAACACGGACCGTCTGTCCGTGTTCCTCCGATCCGCTCTGCAGACGGATAGAAAAATAGAATTTTCTTCCGTCCGCAGAATCGGATGAGAGCGGAGCCGGACGACATCGGGTGTTTGCGGATGTACATCCGCTGACACCTGCTATCCCATAGGGATGCATGTATGTCCGTATTTCATCCGAAAACGGATGGATGAAATACGGACATACAGTCCGTATGTGTGAAAGGGGCCTTAGGTGGGTAAACTGACCTAATTCACAGACCAAAGTTCACCCCTTTGATCTAAAAGAACCAAATGATACAATGCATCTCTTCTCTATCTCTTAGCACTAGAGAATGTTGATAAACATTTGCGGCTTTTTTTTTTTTTTTTTTTTTGACAGCTCTGAGCAGAGAACAGTTCTGCAATGTTTACAATCGGGGGGTTTAGAATCGGGGAAATGCCAGATTAAGATCGTTAAGGGGGGTTGAATTGAGATTATGTTTTTTGATTATGATTTTTTTTTTTAATGATTAATCGTGCAGCTCCAATGTAATTCTTTCTTAAAAATTCCATTCCAGAAAAAAAAAAAAAAAAATTATGTTAAGAAGCAAAGGTGTGCCCAGAGCAGCCAATTAGATTCCATCTGTCATCTCTCCGCTGCAGGAGAGAAAAAAAAAAATACATAAAAATCTTATTGGATACTGAATGAAATAGTACATTTTTTCTCTTCTCATTATAAAACAGCCCAACTGTGCAGTTATATTTCATGTGTTTTATAAAGCCAGCCATATCCTAGAACAATGACCTATAACCAGAGGAAGCAGACATGTTATTCAACATACCAGCATCTAGCCATAGCTGAAGTATTTATTGGGTGGACCAACCCTTAAATCATGACCTACTTTATCTGCTCTGGCACCTAAAACATTCAAGTTAATCCATTACAGTTAATACTCTTCCAAGCTCTTTTTAAAATGCCGCTGCTAGGGGAGGGCACAAGGTGACAGAACGCCTTATACAACTCAATAAGGCCACAAAAAGGTAAAAAGGTTAAACCCAAACCAGCGGGATGTTCCAAATAATGAATCCTTTGTCCGTACAACCACAGTAGCCCCGTGTACGATAAACCTTGTGCCGTGATTCATACACCAATTACTGGTGTTCCCTCTGAGCGCAATAACAGCAATTTAATTACAAGTGACAACAAATACAACGTATACAGATGAAGCACAATGCAGAGTGCATTTGCACTGTAAATACATAAAAGCAGAAGAATCCTCTAAAAGGGATCCCACAGACACCATGTGATGATTTATCAGTGTAAAAAGAGGAAGGAATGTGATGTTTATTTTGCATAACTCTGAAGCAAATACCAGCGACGGTCATATGCATTTGCTTTGTATACATTCAAAATGTGAACATTTTATGTAAAAAGAAGGGTGCAACCTATATACAGATAGGAGTCCACCATAATTATCACATACATATAGACCGCCGGAAAAATGGCAACATTCTGCCAAATAGATTTTATGTCAGATGCTGCTGCTCATGGGCTAAATGTCAATGGTTAGTCACACGGCTACATTATTATATGAAGTAGAGTTTAGCCACAAATTTAAAGCGGTTCTAAGCCCTGGTTCACGCTGGAGCGTTTTTGACATGCGATTTGACGTATCAATTCGGCGGCAATTGCCGTCAATGGCACCGTCCTAATCGGTGCGGCACAGATTTCAAAAAGTAGTTTCTGTGAGATTTCGAGCTGTGATTTACATTGACATCTGTGCAGAAACCTGCAAAGATGACTCTGAAGTCACGGCCGAAATCGGGACTGACATGCGGGAGTGAAATCGTGCGAGTTTAACTGAACTTGCACATCTTCATTCCCGCAGCTCAGTGTGAACCTGGGTTTAATAATGGAAACAGGTCAGAAAACTGAATACTAGTGTGAGAAGCCACAAAAACAGTCAGTCATTCTTCTGTCTTCAGCTTCCTTGAAACCGTTTTCAGATTCCCAAGCTGAGATTTCATGTCTCCAAAAAAATGGTGGCTTCCATTTGCCATTCCTCACCAAAGTATTTTGCCAGTAATAACAAAGTAACAGATTTAGGGTAGAAGGGAAGGCCTCGCCTTTATGGAAGTTGTACAGTTGGACTTAAACTCAAGAGTGAACTTCAAAGGGTGACGATTTGCTAATTACTGAAAAAAATAAAAATCTAAAAATGGCAGTTGTGCCTAAACAGTACTCTGAAAACTGAACCTTAAATTCCTCCAAAGAAATAAATCTAGAACTGTACCTCCTCTAAATTCAGCTTCATGGCTGTTTATCTGCAGTATGGAGATCATCTAAGGCAGGGTGCTCTGCTGCTAGTCTCAAGATTTGGAGGGGAGGTCACTACTGTCCTGCTCACTGTTCTCCTGGATGGAGAGGAAGCTGTACCTGAGGACCTGCAAAGCAAGGCCTCCCTGCTTTTGCTTTTTTCATTCTGTGAATCTCAGCTCTCTGTACCTTTGCTGCTGCTCCTGAATTTTAAACCAAGAACTGACAGATCACCAGTCATCAGGGGCAGTCCTGAGGAAGTCAAGCCTGGCACCTCTACTAAAATAAAATGCTAAACATGTCACAGCTTCCACAGTTCATGACTTCTTTACCAAAATATTACCTTCAACAGCAAAAACTTGTGCCAGTCACAGGTATACTTTGAGCACTTCAGAAATACCTGAACACCAGTCGTGAAGGCCTGTCCAAGCCATGAGTGCCGGACAGGCATTCAACTACACCCAGAAGGCCCCATGAGGCCATAAACAACCATGAATAAGGCCTCGTTCACATCTGAACGACTTGGAATTGTGGATTCTGGATTGCACTGAAATTGCATCAAAACGCACGACATGCTGCTGGGTGCCATTCATTCTTAGTGGCACCCCAAGCTCACAACAAAACACAGGCGAACATTGTGTGGTGCCAAAGTTGGCTCCAAAAAAGGGGACAGGAGCTACTTGGGTGCATTTTTGGAGTGATGGGCAGCCCATTCAATTGAATGATGTTACTCCAAAGATGCCACAAAAAAAAAAAAAAAAAAAAAAAAAAAAACACAATACTCTGGTGTCACTAGATGTGAATTGGGCCTAAAGTTATGGCAACCAATTACCCTCAAGTAGGGAAAGCAGACTTGTCCGATGGCCTCCCGTGTCCCAAAGTCAATGCAAGCGCACATTGCAAGCAACAGGCCCTCCCCCTCTACATAGCAGCAATCAGGCCATATTTACCTATAAACACCCTTTATATGGATAAAACCTGTACTCCATTTAAAATAAGCTCCCATCAATCAAGACTAACTTTCACTAGGGCTCTAGGAGGACATCCATACAGTATCTCTCTATATATCTTGACAAAAATAAATAAATAAATAAAATAATAATATTAAAAAAAGTAGTCAGATAGCAAAAGCGGACACCCCTTTAGAAAAGTTTTACACAACACAGTAAGAATTTTTTTAAATCAGACCGGCCCACATTAAAAGCAACCGCTATCTGAGCTGATCCAGGATCCATCAATTACTGGCATCTGCTCTTATCACTGGAGCATGACAACATCTCCTCTCTAGGGCCAAGCTGACATGGCTTCATCTACATCGATCTATTCCCAGTCCAATGCAACAAGGTTCTTCAGCTTCTTATCTTGTGCTGAGCCGCAGTTTTATGGCATCATAATGTGAAGAAAAATATGACAAGGCTGGAATTTAGAACTTTTTTTAAAAAGATCAGAATGTGTTCAAGAAGTACATAACTGAATACAGATCACAGAAAATGTAAAATTCCAAGTGTCATAACAAACCGTTCAGACCAAAGTAAGGCTTCATGTACAAAGATCCCACTTTGAATGCGAGCCGTGAGAAAATGCAAAAAATACGACAAAATCATGCCACAGTTTTGACATGGTTTTGCGTTTTACGGCGGCCATCGGTCAAAACATCCATATCCTGAATGCGATTCTTCTGTGTTCAGGTGAGGGTGGTTGAAGCTCCCCTAAGAACCCTTTTACACTGGGGCAGTTTTCAGGCGCTTTAGCGCTGGAAATAGCCCCTAAAAAAAAAAAACACCTTCCAGTCATTCACATGTGACTTTTCACAATCGGGCGGTGTGCTTAAAGGACGTTACGAAAAGTCCTGCAAGCAACATCTTTGGGGTGGGTTGGGAGAGCTGTATTTAGCGCTCCCAAACACCCTGCCCATTGGCATGAATGGGCAGCGCTTCGAAATGCCTGAAAAGCGCTTCAGGAAGCGCTGCAACACAGGAGTTTTTAACCCCTTCTTTGGGGTAAAAAGCACCCCGCTAGCGGCTGAAAAGCGCCGTTTAAACAGCGGTAAAATGCCGCTAAAACGAGCGGCGCTTTGCCATGAATGCGGCCGCAGTGTGAAAGGGTGAAACTTACACATAGACTTTTATGGAGTGGAGTGTTGGAACTTTGACAAAAAAAAAAAATGATAGATAGATAGATAGATAGATAGATAGATAGATAGATAGATAGATAGATAGATAGATAGATAGATAGATAGATAGATAGATCTCCTAAACTCAAGTTTAGGAGCTGTAGTGTATATGAAGCCTTAAAGGCTTACCGGACAGATACAGTGATGATACTTTCCTTATCCCCGGGTTACAGATTATTAATAGTCCAAACATTAAATCTTTGGATAGAGTACGCCAGGGTTTGTCAACCAGGGTTCCTCCAGAGGTTGCTAGGGGTTCCTTGAGCAATTTCTTTCCAATAAGTTCCCATTGACACCATTGATCTGTTTAGCTATCTGTAAGGGGGTAATTCTTCCCAGTGACCACAAATGCAAAGAGGATTCTTCCCACTGGCCATCACACTAATGTATGACGAGTTGTAGATATAGTCATTTTAAGCAGAGGTTCCCTTAGATCAGAAAGTTATTTCAAGGGTTCCTGTGTGTCGAAAAGGTTGAGAAAGGCTGGAGTAGGAAATGGTTGTCTGTGCCCCTTGGGAAAATTTCCCTTTACCTCCCATCCTGGAGACAAAATAGGAAGCAAAAGAACATCTTTTAAAAACAAGGCAAAATCTAGCTTGGCACAGTTACCAATTGAACAAAGGTCTCCACTGGAAGGCGTCCCCGTGCCTCCTTTCTGGAGACAAACATAAAACTATGCAGTTTGGGTACCATGACAAATAGAGATGGTGAATCTCTCAGTAGGGACATAGATAACATGTTTTAAGACTATCTTTCCCACTCTAAAACTAAACAAAAATGTTTCTGGCTAGATACCTTCAGGGCCTGTTCACACTGCTGCGTGGTGCGAGATCGCATGTGATTCGCACTGCAGTGCAAATCACATGCGATGTCTATGCAATGCAAATTCAGCCATACAGATAAGCCTCGTACACACGATCGGATTTTCCGCAGACAAAACCTCGGACTTTTGTCCGAAGGCGTGTGCTTTGATTTTGTCTTGCATACAAACGGCAGGGAATTGTCGGCCAACAAACACGAACGTAGTGACATACTACATGGTTTTTTAACTCTTTAGCGCCACCCTTCGGGCTCCTTCTGCTAATTTCGTGTTAGTAGAAGTTTGGCAAGTGTCGATCTGCACTTTTAATTTAGCACTTTTCAGTTCATTTATGAACGGCCGTTCGTCAACCAGACATGTTGCGGAATCGGAGGAGATAACATGTTATTTATTATTGGCCTTGGAGTTATTGCTTTGACCCAAGTCCAGTCCAAGAACAGGAGGAGGAGGAGTTCTTGGACCATAAATTGGTTGCTTTATTAATCTGAACAATTATGTCATATGCTTTTGCTGCGGGAGCTCCAAGAGAATAATCCGGATGATTTTTGGAATTATCTCCGGATGACGGACCCCTGCTTTCACCAGCTCTTGGCATTGTTGACCCCCTATATTAAGAAGCAGGACACATGAATGAGGCTTTCAGTTTATTTTTTGGTTGAATAATGATTTGATTTGGTATATTTTCTATATTATTTGGATGGATAGAATGCACATTTTGGTTAATTTCCACTGGCAGATAGCATGTCTAGTTTTATTTGTTTTCTTTTAATGTACAATAAAAAAAATTGTGGAGAATAATACTTGGCTATGTGTTTTATTTCAAAATGACAGTTTGGGAGTAGGCAGTTACGTTTATAAAAAAAATACAATGTAAAATTAACAAGGGACACCAACATAGTTGTATCTTTGATCTTAAAAACTAGGGGATAATGGTGTTGTGGTAACTTGCCCCCCCAAAAAAAAAAACAAAAAAAAAAAAAAAAAAAAAAAAAAACCCATAATATTCTTGCTATCACTAGAAAAAAAAAAGCCTTTGAAAATTCATTTGCAATAACTCCATCAGTATCACCAGCAAAGCAGCTTCATTATTATCTCATTAAAGAAGAAGAGAATTGTGCGCTGCATTTCGAGATTTCACAATTTGCCACGTCACGAATGTTAATTCTCCATTACGAACGCTAGTTTACAAGACCGACCGCTTCTGGCTCATCCTTGCTTCCGAGCATGCGTGTTTGTACTTTGGACTTTTGTCCGATGGACTTGTGTACACACGCTCGGAAAATCCGATAACAGACATTTGTCCGCGGAAAATTTTAAAACTTGCCATCCAACATTTGTCCACGGAAAATCCGACAACAACTGTCCAATGGAACATACACACAGTCGGATTTTCCGCCAACAGCAAGTCATCACACATGTCCGTCGTAAAATCTGATCGTGTGTACGAGGCTATAGTATGGCTGAATTCGTATCGCATTCGGACCATCCTCGCACAGGACCCTTTTTTTGGTCCGCAGCAGAATCGGATCGCATGGGTGTTCACACCCATGCGATCCGATTCCTGTCCGAATTTGCAGATCGCACTGCGATCTGCAAACTCATTTGAGGGCGTCAGTAACTTTTAATTAACACTCCCAGTAGTTGGCATAGGGCAGTGTGAACTGCCACTGGGAGACATGCGTTGTGGGAACCCGCAGTGGATTTGCAGGATTCCCGCATTGCAGCAGTGTGAACTAAGGCTTAAAGCTGAAGTTTAATCTGCTTGTATTAATAAAACATTGCCATTATATACCTTATATATTAGGCCCAGTGACATCACTAGGTCCCTGTGCTACTCTATGTAATCCAGGCAGATCATCACGTGGGAGGGGATGGCAGGATATTTCCTGAAAACATCACAGCACCCTGCCTCAGTCCTCCTCTATAGAGCCCCCAGCCTTAAAGCAAACCACTGGCTGACCCTTGGGAGGAGTTATGCAGAGAAGACCGCTTGGATGGATGGATGTCAGTTTGGGGGGTGTTCCTAGGCATTTGCTTGCATGTCGAATCTCAAAGACTGAAAGAAGTGAAATCCAATAAATGAAAACAGGGACAGTAAGGCTGCGGAGGAAAGGAATGGATAATGATAATTCTGGCTGTCCTCCAGCCAGGAAATAAGGCAGGATCGATTTGACTTGCTGTAGCTTTTAGCGCATACTGTAAGGGGCTCACAGCATGCAGTGCAGTGAAATCAGTATAGAACTGTAGTTGATTTTTCTGCATTGGCTGAGATAGACCATCAGCCCACACAGTCACTGTTCTCCTATAGGAATCATTGGGTGAAACTGACCCCTTCACATTACCCTTTGGATTTTTCAGCTCTGTTGCTACTGTAGGATAGATTTGATCTTTTAGTACAAATAACACGTGAGCAGTTTTGTGTAGGTTGATTTTTTTTTTTTTTAAGATAGTCTAGTTAAAAGGGAAGTTGTGCAATCTCCATAGAACAGTAGACTGTGCTGGCTCTGCAAGCGGCTGGAGCCAGATGTAGGAAAAAAAAAAAAAAGAAGTCAGCCCTTTGCAGAGGGAGTGGAAGGAAGTGCAGCGGGATGGTTGCGCAAGAGCCTCAGCAGTCCCAACAACTCCCTGCTGTGCACAGTGTGTGTAGGAGCTCACACGCAAAGGAGCGGGGATCCTTCAAGGGGACTGCCGACACCCAACCAGCAACGACGCGCTCTGTCCATGTGCTGGGCGGCTCTCCAAGACTTTCCAGCCTGTAGATGTCAGATAAATTAATTCACAGGAATCGTTTTTTGGTTTTTTTAGCGGCACTTTGTGACAGTGATATCTGAAGGGATTTTTTACACATTTTAGAAGCAGAAATTATACTTTCCTGCCAGATGAATATATGAAGACAATTCGTTTATAGAATCCAGCAAACACATTTAATGCTACCTAAGCACAATACAGTATAAAAATCTACCCAAGGCCATTTGTAAGGCCTCACGAGCACGGGAAGTTTTGCTAATTCCCCCAAGACTTCTATACTTCTGGCAGCAATGTTTTGGCAGAAAAAACGACAATTGTAAATGCATGTCAAGAGCTTGGGCGCTAATTCATTTAATTGGCTGGGGGGGGGTTCTGTCTCTGCTCCTCTAAGCACCTATGTGTGCATGGACACATAGGGGTTGATTTACTAAAACTGGAGCCTGCAAAATCAGGTGCAATGGTAGCCAATCAGCTTTTAACTTCAGCTTGTTCAATTAAGCTTTGACAATAAATCCTGAAAGCTGATTGGTTTCTATGCAGAGCTGCACCAGATTTTGCACGCTTCAGTTTTAGTAAATCCACCCCATAGGCCAACGGGCATTTAGAGGCAGAACAAAAAGAAAAGCAAAACACCCCCAACAGCAGTGGTAAAAACATCCAGGGTGAATGAGGCCCTTCACCTTTATGGAAAAATGGAAAGTGAAGTCAGGGGCCCCCAGTAGTTTACAAATCATGGTCAAGTGTAGACCAACTGAGCTTCATTTAAAATGACATACCGGTAGGCCAGGGGTGTCAAACTTATTTTCATTGCAGGCCGCATCAGCATTATGGTTGCCCTCAAAGGGCTGGTTGTAGCATGCTGAGACCGGGGGTGGTGGAGACGAAGAGGCGCTGCAGCTGCACAGAGGTGTAGGATCTGTAAGAGGAGTTCTGTCCTCCTCTCTGCTGCCAACTGCTTGGAAGCGGAGACAAGGGGGGGCGCCGCAGCTGCAGGAGATATGCAAGGGCCACATGAAATGGCCTGGAGGGCTGGATTCGGCCCGCAGGCCTTGTGTTTGACACATGTGCTGTAGGCCAAAGAAGTAGCATTCTGAATGATCTGCACCATTGTCCAAGCAAGTGCTGAGTTCAGCTCTGCTGTTATAGGGGGAAGGAGAGCCCACTACGCTGGCAGAGTGCTTAGTCCAGTGATTACGGAGGCACGCTCAATGTACCATTTGTCCTTGCTTATATGAAGGACAGCACAGGACGCGTAGCACTGCAACCTTTTTGGACAGGCTTTGCGTCTAGTTTAAAGCAGAACGAAACCACTCAATGGTCTCCTCCCACCCCTCTTCTGCGCCACTATTTCACTCCAGAGCATGCGCATATGTGCCAGCAGTGTTTTCTGTGGTCTACAACCTGACAGAAACCAGTGGCGCATGCAACGGATTCCTGCGTGTGCGCATACATGCTGCCAGGTACTGCAGATTGCCACTCCACTACCTAGCCCATTTATACATGTCTACTGCATGTGCACAAATGCAGTTCCCAGTTGCCTCCAGGGATAGCTGTGATGTAGCAATCCCAGGAGGCAGCGGTGCCCAGCTTAGGCCGGGAACCAGGAAGTGTTGACTTGCAGCAGAAAAAAAAGATTTGTAAAAAAAGTAAAAATTTGAATTCAAGTTGTATAAGAGGGGGAGAGGAGGGATAAAAAAAAAAAAAAAGTTAAAAAGTTTAGTTCCATTTTAAATGGAGCTCGGTTTCTCTACCCTGCACAAGGATATTGAAATCACTGGGGCCCTATGACTGCACTATACATTTTATTACACAAGGTGAACTAGATTTGAATTTAAACCATTAATTAAAATGGTCAAGTTCTCATTCCTGGTCACCATGCAGTGCAATGCTGCTCTGAACCGATGAGTTGCAGACAAGTCAGGCTCGGTTCACGCTAGGACGACTTGTCAGGCGACCTAGGTCACCTGACAAGTAGCGTCCCGTTCAGTACAATGGAACCGTTCTAATCGGAGCGACGCAAGTCGCTCCGACTTAGAAAAAGGTTCCTGTACGACTTTGGGGGTGACTTGGGGCGACTTGCATAGACTTCTATACAGAAGTCGTTTTGCAAGTCGCCCGGGCAGTCGTGTGCAGGTCGCCTCGGTGAGGCGACCTGCAAGTCGTGCCGCCTCTGGTGTGAACCAAGGCTTAGTGTCCAATAAACAAGCTCATTGAAGGCAAGGGGTCTAATATATCAGCGAGTACCGGGGGGGCTATAGCCTGGGCAGAGGGACGATGATGGACAAGTGTTGTTAAATTTGTCTTTTGAACTGTGTAAACCTCCTCCCCAAAGCTAAAGGAATAGATTTGATTTGAACATCTACAGAAATATGAATGTTCCTCGGCCTGGCTGTCCTCGAATGTCTCTAACTATACAGAAAACAGAAAGAGCACCACACCAAAAAGAGTCAGAGAGTCTAAAAACGATGTTTTATTTAGTGGTAGTAAACTCTGCATTTTGATTTTTACCTACAGGTAATCTTTTAATAAAGCTTACCTGTACGTAAAATTAAAGTGAATGTAAAATGGATCATTTTTTATTTTTTTTATTTTTTAAATAACAAACATGTCATACTTACCATCACTGTACAGCTCGTTTTGCACAGAGTGGCCCCGAACATCCTCTTCTGGTGTCCCCTGGTGGCTCTCGAGGCTCTTCCCCGCATCAGATAACCCCCTAGGAGAAGCGCTCTCCCGAGGGAGTTACCTTGCAGGTACCCTCCTGAGTCCAGCCAATGGCTGCACTGCTATCAATCTATCCAATCAAGAGAGAGGGACAGCGTGTCCCCACCGATGAGATGAAGGGGCTCAGGTAAGTAAAGGGGGTGGGGGGGGGGGGGCGATGATTGCCAGGTGTTTTTTCACCTTAATGCATATGACGCATTAAGGTGAAAAAAAAAAAAAAACCCTTTAATATCTTCTAAATGTGCACAGTTTAGGAGATATTCTAACGAGCAGCAGCCGGAAACATCATGGTCACATGTGCTCTAAAATAACGGCATACCTGTGCTGTTCCTTCAGAGCTGTTTGCCTCAACCGAGACGCGGGAGTCACATCATCACAGCTTGGCCATTCAAGCAGCTGCAGCCCAACAACCCAGAAGGAAGACCAGGTAAAGATGGAAGCCTCTGCAGCGGTGACAGTGCACCGCTGGAGGGCTTTGTTTTGAGGTAAGTCTTTCATATTGTATGCAGTACATACTAGCACATTATGATGTTACTTTGCAGGAGAAAACTTTTTTTTCTTCCCCAAGAGTTTACTACCGCTTTAATCAGTAATAAAAACTTCAACACATTTTGGGGGTTTGGATTCTCCCCTCTCATCAAGGCCTGTGTATTGTATATTGTCCCCAACTCGCTGGCCTGTATTGAAAAGCAACAATAGTTGTAAATTAAACAGTATAAAAATAAATAAAAAAAAAACAAAACAAAAAACACA
Source organism: Aquarana catesbeiana (assembly GCF_042186555.1). NCBI lineage: Eukaryota > Metazoa > Chordata > Amphibia > Anura > Ranidae > Aquarana > Aquarana catesbeiana. The sequence goes on along the minus strand of NC_133329.1, from coordinate 329,616,322 downwards.
CCTCTTCCACTGGTCTACACAGACTGTCAGTGAAAGAAATTTGTTATGCAATATGCAACTGTTGTTTTTTAATCCATTCCAGTCACATTTAGAGCCGGTTCACACCAGAACACAGTGCAGGAAAGGCACGTTACATCCGCATTTTGACATACTGCATTCAAATGCAATGCTGTTGCAATCTGCGTGTGGTTGCCCATGTAACGGCACTGCAAACACTATGCCTTTTCTAGAACAGAATCACAGGGTACCGCAGTACCATGCAACTTGGTTGCACTGTTTTTAAAGTTTTTAAAGTAGTGCATGCATTACTTTCTCAGCGTTCCAATGCGATGTGCAGCCCATTTAAATATTTAGGCTGCGAAATCACACCACATGGGAATTTCATGGGAACGAGGCTCGTGTTCCTGTGCAATCATACAATTCACTGCCCTTGATTAAGGGGAATTTTCTGAACTGCCAAAGTGCATAGGCTCTTTTTTTTACAGCCTGTCTCCAGGAGAATTGAAATATCTCACTTGCAGTGGGGCTGTGACTGCAAAGCAAGAGTTACCTGCTCATCTAGGGGGAAAAAAAGGAAGGAAGGAAGGAAGGAAGGAAGGAAGGAAGGAAGGAAGGAAGGAAGGAAGGAAGGAAGGAAGGAAGGAAGGAAGGAAGGAAGGAAGGAAGGAAGGAAGGAAGGAAGGATTACTTATCCGATCCTTCACAATTCTACTGGTCTTCACGGCACTTTCTCCCCCATTCTCCAGCGGTCTATGGTCCTCTGGCGCCAACAAGACCAATGCCAGTGATGCCACCAGGGAAGAGTCTACCGCCAGAGCATGGGGGAGTGCTGTTTGCAAGGGGATTGGAGGAACAGGAAAGTAAAAAGTGCTAGACCTAAATGTAGTGAACACTTGCAGTGTGAACTCAGCTCCACTGCCAGGAGGAATTTTTAGATTTCACAATGCTGGCCTTTAAATAAAACACTGTCTTGGACTCTCTGACCTTTGGGGTGGTGTTCCTTCTAGTTCCTGTATTTGAATTTGTCTGAAGACCGCATCGTTTTGGGGTTTTTTTCTGGTATTTTCAAGCAGCCCAACCAAAGCAAGTTAGCTTGATCAATAGAATGGTCTTTGGGAACACCGGATACCAATAACAGAAGATCCAGCTCCTCTGTTTGTCTCCAGGCACCATACGGCGTCCCCTTACAACACAGAATGCAGCTTGTTAGCACACAACTGCAAGTTCTAATCAAAAGGTGACAAAAACAATCTTCCATCCATCTGTGAGCAGGAAACCATAAACTTTACAGCCTCCTTCCTCATCCAGGCAACAAAGAAGCCATCAGACCAACCAGACATACAGAATCACACACTTTACCAAGATCATCCCAGCAGGTAGGTGTTCCCTCCTAGGTCTGATGTTCTCCACTACACAGGTGACATTCTGATGTCACCAGCACCAATTAAACAAATAAAGTGACAGCTACCACTGTGGGTATATGCATTCCCATAGTAACAGGAAGCTGTCCGTGTAGCACAAGTCTTGGAGGTATTCTAATTAACCTATATCATGTCATCTAGGCTAATCACTTCCCCCCAGGGAATATGGGGAAACAATAAATGTTAGCTCAAAGTGTATATATAAAAAACGCAGTGCATCACAGTCCAAAACCACCAATATAAAAAATAAAAATTAAAAAAAAGGAAGAAGTCCTTTTAGTGAAAATATATATCTCCAGTGCAGAACTTCTTTCCATATCTATGGTGAACTTCCTTTATAATGTGCTCTGTGCTCAAAAACATGAGGTGCTTAAGTGTGCCAAAAGACTCCACAACCGCGACGTGTGACCCCCGTACCCCTTCTTTATCCACCCCTTGCAATTAAGCAACAGAGTGCTTATTCTGCTGGGGGATATCCTCTTCCTGATCTTCAAACCTCTCACAGACTTTTAGTGGTCCAAAGATGCAGGGAATATGGCTACAGATGTATATCAATGCTGCTTGCAATCATACATTTTTATATTCACATATGGTAGCACAGTGGCTGAGGCCTGGTTCATGCCTATGCGATTTTGGTGCTTTTTTGCAGAAACGCACTACAATTTAACTTTGCTTTTTTCAGCCACTGCGCTTTTGGAAAGGGACCCCAAAACTGTGCTTTTTTGGTTCAACAGACTTCAATTGAGAAGCATGTAGTGCCTTTTTTGCCACAATTTACATTTTTTTATCTGCTCAACAACAAATTGATAGCTGTTAATAAGCCGGCCATACACACAGGCTTTTTTTCATTCAGCCTGGGGAATCCAACCGATTCCACCAGCCATGCTCAAAATCCCCAAACAAGACCTGCTCAGGATGTACTGTGGGACCCATGTAAGTTTACTTCTCCTACAGATTATTGTTGCTCTTACTTTTTTGTTGGCATCCTATTCCGCCTGTGTAACGGACTCACATTTACACTTTACATGATAAGTCGCGATGGGCCTGTTTTAAGCCTGGTTTCCTTATCTGTACTTATTTTGCAAACATTTTTTCAATAAGTTCTATTGAAACAGATGCACTGTTCGGCCAACAAGTTTCTAGCTGTATGGGCAGCTTCAGAAAAGAATACATTTAGAGAATTTGAAACCTGAGGGTTGGTTCACAAGCTCCGTGGCACGATGCGGCACCATTTTTTCTGAATGGCATCCCATTGCACATTGCCAATAGACGTGCATTTCAGCACATGCACAGCAACACAATACTGAATCGCTGTGTGTTGTACTGCGCTGCAACACCCGTCTGTTGGTAAGGTGCGGTGGTGTGCTATTTAAGATGAATGACACAGTATTGCACCAACACATGTAATGTGCGCTGCTGTGCAACAGCCTCTACTCACTATGTCATTACAGAGCGCTTTACCAGAATACACATTGGGGGTTAGTTACAAAAGGCAAATCCACTTTGCACTACAAGTGCAAAAGTGCACTTGAAATTGCAGTCGCTGTAGACTCGAGGGGGACATGCAAGGAAAATTAAAAAAAAAAAAAACAGCATTTTAGCTTGCACATGATTGGATGATAAAATCAGCAGAGCTTCCCCTCATTTCAGATCTACCCCTCAGATTTACAGTGACTGCACTTCCAAGTGCACTTTCAGTGCAATTTCAAGTGCACTTTGCAGATAGTAGAAGTAGATTTGCCTTTCGTAAATAACCCCCATTATGTGCATTGGTGGGATTGGGGGGGTCCGATTGAGGAAATCAATCTTCCTTCTTCGTCCTTGGAGGATTCTCTCCCCATTCATATGAACAGCACTCCAATGCACCTCAGTGATCAACATGCCTTTTAGCACAACGTACACTGTAGCACACGCTCGCTTATTTGGCAACATGCGGTAACATATCCATGCAATTGTAACACACGTCAATTTCATGGCTTTGGAATGCCATCAAGAATGAATCACACCAATGCACTTAATGTGCAGTGTGGTAAAATGTGTGAAAATGCGCGTTACCATAATGATAAAAAGGTGTCCGTGGTTATTTTCTGCTGCGGTGTTGTCCATCTTTCTCAGAGGAGATCACTCCCCCAGTACCCCTCACTACACTGAATATTAATAACATAAGGTTAACTACTTGCGGACTACCCCCTGTCGTTATACGTCGGTACTTTGACGTAGAATACCGGGGTTATGGCTGCAGATAGCTGTCATAACCCTGGTATAAACGGCGAACGGTCCTCTTTCTGTTAAAAGTGGTCTCGGCGGCGGATCCGCCACGAGATAACTTTTATCGGGGGTGGGAGAGGGGCCCCCCCACCGTGCTCCAGTCGTCTCCACCGCTTACCAGAGCTGTCAGTAGTGGGGAGCCGATCAGAGACATGGAGCCGAGTGAGAGAAAGATAGCCCCCCCACTCGGCTCCATAACATTGGATGACGCAAGCAACATCAAACGTTACTTCCACCCAATGGTCTTAAAATTTTTTTTTTTTTAAATTGCATTTAAGTGTAAATGTGAGATCTGAGGTCTTTTTGACCCCAGATCTCACATTTAAGAGGTCCTGTCATGCTTTTTTTCTATTTCGGAGGAATAATTTTTTAATTTTTACATTCCTTGTAATAGGAAAAAAAAAAAAAAAAAAAAAAAAGGAGGGCCAAAATTTTTTTTTTTAAAAAGACAGTGTATAAAAAAAATAATTAATAATAAAAAGAATCATTTAAAAGCACCCCGTCCCGCCAAGATCGCGTGCAGATGCAAACACATACGCAAGTCGCGCCCGCATATGAAAACGGTGTTTAAACCACACATGTGAGGTATTGCCACAATCATTCGAGTGAGAGCAATAATTCTACCAAAAGATCTCCTCCGCAACTCAAAACTGGTAACCTGTAGAAATTTTTAAACGTCGCCTATAGAGATTTTTAAGGGTCAAAGTTTGTTGCCATTCCACAAGCGGGTGCAATTTTGAAGCATGACATGTTAGATATCAATTTACTCGGCGTAACATTATCTTTCACAATATAAAAAAAAATTAAAATTGGGCTAACCTCACTGTTGTCTTATTTTTAATTTAAAAAAGTGTATTTTTTTTTTCCCCAAAACAAATTGCACTTGTAAGACAACTGCGCAAATACAGTGTGACAAAGTATTGCAACGACCGCCATTTTATTATCTAGGGTGTCTGAAAAAAAAAAAAAGGGAGAAGGATTTTAACTTGTAAAACAAAGTTTGAACAATAGGTTTGTTCCTTAAGCAGTTAAAAGCACCTCTACACAATAAATTATATTTTTATTTTTCAAGTGTGTGTTTCTAACCTACTTTACCGGTTTTGGGAGGTTTGTGAAAGGCAGGAGGGCTTTTTGTTTTTCTGTCTTGGCAGGTTTGATTGAGGAAGAAGGAAGTCCATAATCTTCCTCCTCAGTTCTCTGGGGATTCTTCCCTGATTCTTCACCTCTGGGATGGAGAATTCTGGCAGAAATCGTCCGTGAGGCGCTGAGATCGCACCTTCATAACTGACCATTTCTGTCAATGACAGATTCTCTGTGTGCCGAGATGATCAACGGAGAACATGTTCTCCCCCCGATCATCTCAGTTTCATAAACCACTAATGATCTGAGATGAGCGGCTATCATCGGGACTGCAGCTCATCTAGGTTTCATAAATGGACACCATAGTGTGAACGGGCCCCAACAGCCCCCCCAAGTATCTCCTCTGTAGACTTCCTCTGGTGAGCCTTCTCTAGCCTACAATGGTTTCCAACACAAACTCTGCTTACTGCACTGTACAAGTCAATGTAATCTCCAAGTTTGAGGACTTTAGCATAGCAGTTCATGGATTTGATGAAAAATGACTGTGGTGATGGTTTTTAGGAAATTCTGGGGTGGGTCAATTTGTGAAGATCGGTAGAATGAAGACAGATCTAGGAGGAGGGGGCGGGCTAAACACAATTATTATTATAACCGGTTTATTTTTTTTTGCTAGCTTGTTTTGAAACGACATGACTATTCCGGAGATATGTTTTCATGCCAACGTTCTGTAAAGTCAGGGAAGCCTTTTACCTGGTAACCAATAAATTGGCCCTCCGGGATTCCGCGAACAACATTTTAAAGAGCTCTAATTACCACCAACTGAAGAGGTAACCATTTATAGAGCTCAGAAATGCCACTGTAATAGCCCAGCCTCCAGCAATGGCTGCCCCGTCGTTTCCCCAGAGCACATGCCCCTTAAAGTGATTCTGTACAGAGAGGAAGCCACAACTAATGATCTCCTTCTGAAAATGCTTTCTGCCTGGCTGTCGGGGACAGTGACCCAGAACAGGTGCAGATCAGTAACATCAGAGTCAGATCTAAACTACATATTTATCCTACCACCCCCACTGGCTGAGAAGGAACTGAAGTCAGACTACAAGTATTTTCACAAGGACAGGTCAACAATGGCGGCCTCCATACTTCAAAAAAAAAAAAAAAAAAACACACACACACACACACACACACACGCACACACACACCAAATTCCCAGCTCACTTACCAGCCAGCCTGCAACAAACAGAATTGACCTAACAGTTCATGTAAAAACCAAGGGGTTTTCCGTAAGCTGCAGCAGCCATGTCACGGCACCCCCAGTGTACTACAGTCCTAACTCTATAGGACTACAGTACACTGAGATGCCATGGCATGGCCGCTGCAGCTTACGCATTTGTTTGCAAATGTGTGCAAACTAAACCCCTTGGTTTTAAAGTGAACTGTTAGACAGGGTCAATTTGGTTTGTTGCAGGCTGGCAATTAAGCTGGGAATTTCTGTTTGTTGATCTTTTGACATGTGTCGCCCTTCTATGTGCTCATTGCTGGAAAGGCCAGGTATAGGTTGGGTTGTTGCCATTTGTTTGTAGCCTCCATACTTCCCATGGATGTTTCTCTCCAGAAATGAGGAGCCCCAGGTGCTGGCTAATGCCGATTCATGCTGTGAGTAGACGAGAAAATCCGGACAGCCGCACACCAGGAAGATATTATCCAAAAAAGTTTCTTTATTGTAAAATCAGGATCATATCATGTACAGGACACCATAGACAGAGTGTACAGGCAATCAGCTAACGCGTTTCGCACTTATGCCAAGTGCTTACTCATAGCTCCTGTCACTACCGTCACAGTCTCAGACAGACAAAGGGAACATAACTGGTAAACTTAAACCATAAAGTCAGGAAAAAAGTCAGGTCCCAGCAATAAGGAAACGATATCAGAGGGGCACAAGGAGAAGCATTCCTGGCTAAGACAATAGGGGGCATCTCTGCTCTTACCAAAAATTTTCACTTCAAAAGCCATTGACCCTACCAATCCCTATAGGCAGTAGATGTCCATTGTTCATTCCCTGGCTAAAGGCCCGTACACACCATACGAAAATCGGATGGAAAAATTTGTACGACGAGCCGTCTGCCGATTTTCAGATCGTTAGTACGGTGCTTTCGACAGCTGATTTCACTTTTTCATCAGACAAAAGCTGAATGTGCAGAATATAAAATTTTTGTCAGATGTGAACTCAACGTCTGATTTTCGTTTCATTAGTACTGTTTTCGTACCAAAAAAAACATACAAAACTATTCAACACATTACGTCACTTCTGACAATGTATTCTGTTGTACGAAAAAAAACCTCTTCACTTTCAACATGAGACTAGCATGCCACAGAAAACGGACGTCCGGTCGTCCGAAAATCTAGGCGTATGTGTACGAGGCTTAAGACTGCAATCAGGCAAACTATGAAGTCCAACCAGAACCACCAGCCTATCCTGGACTACCATTATCAGAGGAAAATTATACTGTCCTGGATGCCTTTTTCAGTCAAAAGCCCATTGTTCTTTTTTTTTTTTTTAACAGAAGATTTTATTGAACAAATCAGCATTACAATACAATAAATTAGTACAGTCAATGCAATGAGAAAAGTGACAGTAGGATCTGCCTTCAATCAAAAGCCACTATTTAGCAGACATGTCAGTTATGCAAACGTCAGAAATTACACCCAGCAATACTTCTTATGGCATTAAAGCGTAATAACCTCTTCAGGTGGAATAAAGTAGGCAACCAATATGCAGTCAAACCTAGTAGGAATGGCGGGGGGGGGGGGGGGGGGGGGGAAGAGGGGGGGGGAGGGGACCAGGGGAGGGGATGAGGGGGGGGGGGGGGCGAGCATCAAAAAATGAACACGAGATGTAGGATGTCCTCTAAAATGTTTCACTTCTTGGTTATGGGGATGGGGGTTCAGAATCCCCGGAGGCATCAACCCAAGAGGACCAGATTTTATCAAACTTTCCTGGGCATTGTCTACTTTCATATGTCAGTCTATAAAGAGGAAGTGCCATATTCACCGACCTTCTCCACGAGGCCAGAGTAGGAGGCTCCACTAGTTTCCATCGCAATAAGATTTCACGCCTAGCATAGTATAATGCAAAGGTTAGACACAATTTACTATATCTATCTCCCTCCACTTCCTCCAAATGACTAAGCAGTAGTACCTGCGGATCAACCGGCAAGTGTGAGCCTATAACCCTGCTCATTGTGGAGGCCACTGCAGACCAGAAGGGGTGAAGTTTGGGACAGGACCAGACCATGTGCCAGAAAGTACCCTCCTCCTGCCTACATCTCTGACAGTTGGGATCTCTTTGATGGTAAATGCGCGCCAGTCTCTGTGGGGTGAAATACGCTCTGTGTAGGAACTTAAATTGTATGAACCTATCTTTTGCAGCTATCATGGAGGGAATGTAGGAGATTAAACACTCCTTCCATTCCTCCTCGTTCAAAGAGGGAATATCGACCCTCCACTTTTCCCAGGTTTTGGTCAATTTGGTATCATACTCCACTGTAAGGTAAAGATATAGTGTTGAGAGGGGCTTCCCCATCACGCTGGAAGTCAAGAGCCGTTCAATGGAGTCCGGTTCCAGAATGAGGGGGGCAGGGAACTGAGCTTCAAAGGCGTGTTTCAGCTGCCAGTACCTAAATTGGAAGGAGAGCGGAATAGCGAAAGATTGCCTCAGGGCTTGGAAAGACATAAGTCTACCCTCTTTGACTATATGTTTTAATGTGAGAATTCCCTTTTTTGCCCAAAGCGAGGGATCCGGTATGCTGTAAAAGTGGGGGAGCATAGGGTTACCCCATAGGGGCATATGGGGTGAGATGAAATTGGGCTTCCCATATATTTTCCTAGCCTCCTGCCATACCTTCACGGTAGTTCGCATCAGTGTTGTCATGGTCAGGCTGGCTCTAAGTCCACGGAACGGGAGATTGCTCAGGGCCGCATAGGAACCCAAAATAGCTGCCTCCAGAGTGACCGCCGGATTCTGTATGGGCTGGGAGAACCACCACCGAATCGTGACCAGAACAGCTGCCCAATAGTAGATTTGAAAGTTCGGTAGGGCCAGTCCCCCCCCCGAGAGTGGGAGATATAAAATCTGCTTAGCCACCCTAGGTGGCCTCCTGGCCCAGACAAAATGTATCAGCAGACTCTCCAACCTTCGAAAGAAAGTCCCAGGTATGTGTATAGGTGTATTACGGAAGAAGTAGAGATACTTGGGAAGAAAGATCATTTTTAGCAGATTAACTCTGCCAACAGGTGTCAGTGGAAGGGAACGCCAAGCAGCACATCTAGCCGTGAGCTGTGTCATGAGTGGTCGTAAATTGTTATCCATGTAGTCTTGGACCTTGCCGCTAACCTGGATCCCCAAATATTTGAAGTCATCTACCCATTTGAGCTGTGGGTGTGGCACCCTGCCTATTGTTCTTTTAGTGTCCCTGAAGAAGTGATAAGCTCCACGGTGAACATGATCATAAACAACCAACTTCCATCAAATAAAGGTTCAGGTACAGTGGGGACGGAAAGTATTCAGACCCCCTTAAATTTTTCACTTTTTGTTATATTGCAGCCATTTGCTAAAATCATTTACGTTCATTTTTTTCCTCATTAATGTACACACAGCACCCCATATTGACAGAAAAACACAGAATTGTTGACATTTTTTCAGATTTATTAAAAAAAGAAAAACTGAAATATCACATGGTCCTAAGTATTCAGACCCTTTGCTGTGACACTCATATATTTAACTCACAGTGCATGTCAGAGCAAATGATAATCACGAGGTCAAAGGAAATGCCTGAAGAAGAGCTCAGAGACAGAATTGTGGCAAGGCACAAATCTGGCCAAGGTTACAAAAAAAAAAAAATTCTGCTGTACTTAAGGTTCCTAAGAGCACAGTGGCCTCCATAATCCTTAAATGGAAGACGTTTGGGACGACCAGAACCCTTCCTAGAGCTGGCCATCTGGCCAAACTGAGCTATCGGGGGAGAAGAGCCTTGGTGAGAGAGGTAAAGAAGAACCCAAAGATCACTGTGGCTGAGCTCCAGAGATGCAGTCGGGAAATGGGAGAAAGTTGTAGAAAGTCAACCATCACTGCAGCCCTCCACCAGTCGGGGCTTTATGGCAGAGTGGCCCGACGGAAGCCTTTCCTCAGTGCAAGACACATGAAAGCCTGCATGGAGTTTGCTAAAAAAAAATAAATAAAAAAAAAAAAAAAACACATGGACTCCAAGATGGTAAGAAATAAGATTCTCTGGTCTGATGAGACCAAGATAGAACTTTTTGGCCTTAATTCTAAGTGGTATGTGTGGAGAAAACCAGGCACTGCTCATCACCTGTCCAATACAGTCCCAACAGTGAAGCATGGTGGTGGCAGCATCATGCTGTGGGGATGTTTTTCAGCTGCAGGGACAGGACGACTGGTTGCAATCGAGGGAAAGATGAATGTGGCCAAGTGCAGAGATATCCTGGACGAAAACCTTCTCCAGAGTGCTCAGGACCTCAGACTGGGCTGAAGGTTTACCTTCCAACAAGACAATGACCCTAAGCACACAGCTAAAATAACGAAGGAGTGGCTTCACAACAACTCTGACTGTTCTTGAATGGCCCAGCCAGAGCCCTGACTTAAACCCAATTGAGCATCTCTGGAGAGACCTAAAAATGACTGTCCACCAACGTTTACCATCCAACCTGACAGAACTGGAGAGGATCTGCAAGGAGGAATGGCAGAGGATCCCCAAATCCAGGTGTGAAAAACTTGTTGCATCTTTACCAAAAAGACTCATGGCTGTATTAGATCAAAAGGGTGCTTCTACTAAATACTGAGCAAAGGGTCTGAATACTTAGGACCATGTGATATTTCAGTTTTTCTTTTTTAATAAATCTGCAAAAATGTCAACAATTCTGTGTTTTTCTGTCAATATGGGGTGCTGTGTGTACATTAATGAGGAAAAAAATGAACTTAAATGATTTTAACAAATGGCTGCAATATAACAAAGAGTGAAGAATTTAAAGGGGTCTGAATACTTTCCGTCCCCACTGTATTTACAAATCCTTCTCTTTAGTACGGCAAACAATTACAGCTCCTCCCACCTATAGTGATAACCACGAAAACAAAGTGCGGAGGTCAATGTCTGAACCGACTACGGAGAGGCACAAAGTCTCAGGGTGTTCTTAGTAAAAAACAGGAAGCAAAAATAACTTATTGAACAAAATCCTTGAAATATCCTTCAGAGTAGAATAGTAATACTGTCATTCCCTGCTGGCCTAACGTACAATTGCCGGTTATCTTTACCGATAAAACGAGGACCGCTCCCCCGAGCTCAATGTCACCCCCAGTCAAGATAAAGTGAATACGTAGATATCCTATGAGCTCATACAGCTGATAATCGATTTTCATAGGACACCTGCAGAGAAATCTGATCTAGATTCTGGGAATGAGACAAACTATGATACATTGGGGTCGATTTACTAAATCCGGAGAGTGCAAAATCTGGTGCATGATAGCCAATCAGCTTCTAACTTCAGCTTGTTCAGTTAGGCCCCTTTCACACCAAGAAAAAAAAAGCACCTGAAAAGCTCTTGAAAACGAATTTCCATTACAATCAATTAATGCTTTCACACGGGGATGGTGAAGAAACTCCCGCAAGCAGCATGTTTGAAGCATAAAAAAAAAAAAAATTACATCAAAAGCACCCCTTTCAATTGAAATGAATGGGAAACCCTTGAAAAGCGCTACTAGAAAAGCGCTACAAAAGAGCCTCAAAATGGTTCTTTTGAGTCACATGACCGTCAAAAAAAAAAAAAAAAAAAGCACACCGCTAACCCCTGAAAAGCACTCACGGTTTTATGGGCAGTTTTCAAGCGTCGGTGTGAACAGGGTCTAAGGTCTGATTCACACCTTATGTATTCTTTGCAGATTTGCACTACAGTCCATTTAACATGGTTTCCTATGGAACACGTTCTGTAGTGCAAATCTGCAAAATGCACTAAAAATGAATAGGTATGAATCAGGCCTAAAACCTGGAAGCTGATTGGTTTCTATGCACAGCTGCACCAGATTTTGCACTCTCCAGTTTTAGTAAATGAACCCCATAGAGATACAAATGCTATGTCAAGCAGAGCGCAAAGTATTGATTTCCTAAAACACCTTCAATCGGTATGTATAAAACTCAGGCTGCAGAATACCAGGAGACCTGTCAGTGTACACGGCCCTCTGAACCCCCTAAGGAGCCCCAGGGTGACTGAGCACATTCAGTTGTCAAGGAGAGAGAAAGCATGCAAAACTCTGACCAGTGCCGGCCTTCACTCTACACATCCCACCACTACTACAGACAGGAAAACTTCTCATCACACCCTATTCCATCAGTCCTTATAGAACTGCTCAGAGGAAAGTACAACATGCAGACAACCAGGTCAGTCCTATTCAGGAAGGAGCAGAGCAAAGCGCAGGAAACCAGAACCTGCCACAAGACCTTATTTCTCACCTACAAGACCGCCGAAATCTGAAATGTGATTGGCTCCTGGGGCTTCTTGTACTTTGTACTACCTACTGATGGAAAGCTGAATGCGTACAGCAATAAAAGAAAGAAATACACTCTTTATATCTGGTGGATTAATAAACAATAACAACTTCTGGAATGTCAGCAATGCTCCTCTATTATCAAAACTATTTTTATTACTATTAAAAGTAATAATAAAAATGTGTTTAGTTGGTAATAAAAAAATTGTGTCAATAATAATAAAAATAAATAATATTATTATGAATAATAATACAACACTAACTTGTTATTAACAAAACAAATTGTTATTACTTTTAATAGTAATAAAAAAAAATATTTGATGATAATAATAATAACAATAATAATAAATACAAAAATAAGGTTGTTGCTACTTTTAATAATAAAAAATTACATTTTGTTGATTTTTATAATACAAGTGAAAAAAAAAAAAAAAAAGAAGAACAACCACCTTTTTTTATTATTATCATCACCAACAACTATTTTTTATTACTATTATTAACAGTTATAATACAAATTTGTTTTGTTAATAATAATAATTATACAATTAAAAAAAAAAATAGTGCTGTTCTTTATTACCATCACTATTAAAACAAAATGTTAACAAAACAAAATTTTTTATTACATGTATTACAACCAAAAAATATTTTTTTATTAATAATAGTAGTAATAAAAAAATAAATAGTTTTGTTGTTGATAATAACAACTCTATTTTTTTTGTTATTATATATAAAAAAAAAAAAAAAAAAAAGTTTAGTTCAGTCAATATTTGTTTAATATTAAAAAAATAAATAAAAAGTTAAAAAGTGGCGTTAACAACAACACTATGGTTTTCTTTTTATTACAACAAAGAATTATGTTTTTTATTATTACTTATTATTTCCTATAATGATTTAAAAACTCATACAATAAATAAAAATTTCAAAGCTAAGCATGAAGCCATAAAAATGATTTAAATATCTAAATGCAAAACTTAAAAAAAAAAAAAAAAACGTTTTGGGGGTGTGGATAGCATGGAAGGGATAGAACCTCTGCAATGTTTTTTGTTTCTATCGGTTTCCTGGCTGGGAAGGCTCACCCCCTCTTTATTGGTTCTGGTGGCTGACTGGCTGTGGTCACCAGCAGTGAAAGCGAGGAAGAAAATAAAATTTAAAAAAATGTATTTGTCACTATAAGAGGATGGGAGAGGAATTCTTCCAATGGGGACACCTGTTCCAGTGCCAACCATCTGAAAGGGAAATTCACTCACTTTGGAGAGATTTTCTCTAACTTCCTGTCATGTCTATGGGACAGGAAAAGAATGGAGATTTCCCTAATGAAACAGAAGGCAAAAAAAAAAAAAAACACACTGACTGGGGTTTTAACCCTTCCCTAATGCAAAACCTTAAACATTCTGGCTTTAGATATACTTTAAACACGTGTGCACCGGTACATAGGTACAGTGTGGTGCTTTATCTCCTTTTTTGAAACTTTATTAAAATGTCATAAAATAACAGTTTATTTATGTGTTATAAGGCGGGGAGGTGTGATGTGATGTGATGTACACTGCAACATGTCTGCATGTTCAATGCATGGTGGGGACAGAAGAATTACACTGATCTATAGAGGGGAAAAGGAGACGCTGTGACATTTCTGACCTTCACAACACAGAGCCCAATCTAATGAGATCTCCGAACTAGAGGACTCCAGCTGAGCCTTCCCAGGAAAGTCCATGGGATCTACTCCATGGGATCTACTCCATGGGATCTACTCCATGGGATCCGGTCACTGGGATCCGGCTGTAGGATCCCGGCTTATTTCTCCCACGTGTAGAAGATGAGGTCTTTAGGGGTCCGGTGTTCTCTTTAGGGGCCCATAAGGGGGGGCGATGTTCTCTCTAGGGGCCCATAAGGGGGGGCCAATGTTCTCTTTAGGGGCCCATAAGGGGGGGCCGATGTTCTCTTTAGGGGCCCATAAGGGGCGGGCGATGTTCTCTTTAGGGGCCCATAAGGGGGGGCGATGTTCTCTTTAGGGGCCCATAAGGGGGGGCGATGTTCTCTTTAGGGGCCCATAAGGGGCGGGCGATGTTCTCTTTAGGGGCCCATAAGGGGGGGCCGATGTTCTCTTTAGGGGCCCATAAGGGGGGGCCGATGTTCTCTTTAGGGGCCCATAAGGGGCGGGCGATGTTCTCTTTAGGGGCCCATAAGGGGCGGGCGATGTTCTCTTTAGGGGCCCATAAGGGGCGGGCGATGTTCTCTTTAGGGGCCCATAAGGGGCGGGCGATGTTCTCTTTAGGGGCCCATAAGGGGGGGCCGATGTTCTCTTTAGGGGCCCATAAGGGGGGGCCGATGTTCTCTTTAGGGGCCCATAAGGGGGGGCCGATGTTCTCTTTAGGGGCCCATAAGGGGTGGGCGATGTTCTCTTTAGGAGCCCGATGTTCTCTTTAAGGGGTGTCTTAAGGGGCCCATATGGGGGTGGATCCCCCTAATCTGCTCTCCGTCCGTCCCCCAAACGCCCGCTCTGACCACACAATCATCCCCAGCATGGAGGTGAGATGTACTTGGTTATGGATAGATTGGTTTGTGGTGAAGTGAAGGATCGATATACCAACAATCGTATCTCAAGGAAGTTTTGGGAGATCTGAATGGCCAATTCTGATTGGTCGCCTCCCCTATTCCTGGAGATGAATAAATGATGGTGAGTGGCGGCTCCTGAAGACAATACTGATTGGCTGTTGGACTAGTCATGCCAGCCGGCCAATCATTAGCCTGGATCGCCCACTTCTGACAGATGTGTATTATGTGTCTGATCTGTATGGAGAAGATGAGAAGTGATCCCTCTACTCCAGTCGTGTGTATGAAGAGTCAGGCCTGCTCTACATCGATCTGCTCTCCTCTACAGGAGACTTTGTATTCCCAGCAGTGAGATCGGCCCGTGTATGGGGAGCGCTGATCACGTGACACAGAAGAGCGCCTGTGTGTGACAGCTCCCCTCCCCCTCCCTCCTAGGACAGAGGTGACAGCTCGGCCCCGCCCCCCTCACCTGTATGGACTGCTTGGCGGAGGGTAGCTCTATTTCCATCATGGTGGTCCCTGGCCCCGGCCGGGTGTCTCCTCGCTGTGGTGGTCTCAGGATGTATTCCTCGGTTCGTGTCCCCCTTCTATTCTTCCCGGCCGGTAACTCACTTTCCCCTCCGCACACAGGACCGTCCAAAGCGATATGACGGGAAACTCCGGCGTAACACTGCCAAAGTCACAGGCCACGCCCACCCCACCAATGGGGAACTCGTTCTCCCAACCACGCCCCTTTCGGGTCTGACGAGCGCAGGACGATAGGGGTGGGCGGAGCCGGCCATCGCCCACGCTATGGTGTCACGCCCACTTCCAGTAACCTCTTAGGTGCTGGGGGAACGTGTCCTATATAATACATACGGAGAGCTCATAGAGGCCCATTCTTATGTTATAATAAGGGACTTTATGGGTGGAGTCAAGACAGGAAGTCAGGGGAAATCTCTCCAATTGGATCACAACAAAAACATTTTAGTGAGGATGGGTTAGAACACAATAATAACCACTTCAGCTGCGGAAGGTTTTATCGCATTTTTTGCGATACGGCACTGCGGTACTTTACCTGACAATTGCACGGTCGCGTGCGACGTTGTACCCAAATAAAATTGTTGCCCTTTTTTCCCCACATATAGAGCTTTCTTTTGGTGGTAATTGATCACCTCTGCAGTTTTTATTTTTTGCCTCTATAAACAAAAAAAGAGCAACAATTTTGAAAAAAAAAATATTATATTTTTTACTTTTTGTTATAAAACACATCCAATAAAAAATGTAAAAGAAATTAAATTTAGGCCAATATGTATTCTGCTACATATTTTTGGTAAAAAAATCCCAATAAGCATATATTGATCGGTTTGCGCAAAAGTTATAGTGTCTACAAACTGCGGGATATTTATATTTATTTATATTTTTACTAGTAATGGCGGCGATCAGCGACTTATAGTGGGACTGCAATATTGCGGCGGACATTCTGACACTTACTGACACTTTTTGGGGACCAGTGACACTAATACAGTGAT